>NW_008581174.1:34491-65553 GCF_000691845.1 Merops nubicus | reverse complement strand
CCCTACACTAAGTTAAAAGAATTGAGTTTAACTTTGTATTTGAAATTCAACAGTATTAGAAATGTCCTTTGCTACAGCTGTGAAAACGAAATGAAAGCCAGGCAGAAGAGTTTAGTTACGGAAAGAGCCAAGAATTTCTTAGAAGATCCTCAGGCAATACATAAATTACAGGATGGTGGATCAGTGCCTTGAAAAGCATCAGATCCTCACAGTTCCATTTACCTCTAAAGGACTGTCTTATTCGTAGGGAAGTATTTGAGGAAGCCAGATAGAAATGTATTAGTGCTCCTAAGAGCCAAGCTGCTGCCTGAAGACCAAGCTGTAAGTCTTCGTGGGGCTACACCACTATCGTGTGTTCCATGGGCAGACAGAATTTTGCAAGCGTCATAAATTTGAATAGCAGACTCCTATGCCTACAATGCAACTTTAAAGTGTATTTTTTGGCACATTGGCATCTATATTATCTTTGTTCTTAATTTTGTTGCTATATTAGAAGTACATTTGACTGTATTTTCTGTATTGCTAATGATATGTATTTATCCCTGTGGTCTAGCATAATTCAGCCTCCTGGAAGTTTTGAGTCTGGTACCTCTCAAGCACTTGGGGGTTTTTTGGTTTGTGATTTTTAATTAGCAGACTGATGTGGGTTTTTTTTAGTTGCAAATACTTGAAGTTCTAGCCTCAAGTAAGTAGAACTCTCTTTAGTTTTAGAAGATCTGGAAAATGTGTTTAATGCAAAATGAGAAATATTTGAGTGCCACTAGGTGGATTAATTCTATGCACTGTTTGGTGGATTTAAGAAACTATAACCCAACGTAAAGGACAATTTGTCTGTATGTTTGCATTTAAAAAAGAATGACATTTGCAGAAAAAAGGGCTGTCTTCTCTCCATCTGTCTTTATGCAAGATCTTTGTACAAACAGCCACTCACTGAAAGCATCTGGTTGTGAATTGGTTGCTTCATCTCGGCAGGGGCATTCAAATACTCCAGGTTGCTTGCTTGATAATTACATGGTAGCATGTTTTAAAGAGGAATATTAAATGTAGAATAATAGAGAAATTGTGGTTTGATTGCAAAATGCTTTTTCTTAAGCTGTGGTTATCTGCCTTATTTTATGTTAAGATATTGGTATTAGATTTTAATCTACATGAACTTTCAAAAATACCAGCTGAATGACGTTAAATATGGTTTATTTGCTTAATCAGTAGCCATCTGTGTAGGATGGCAGCTGAACAAAAGATATTTTGAAGGCCTGTAAAAGTATTTGTGTGTGAACATTTTGTTAAGTTTTTATTTTAATAAATGAAAATTTGTCTCGTGCACAAACCATGCTCATCCTTAAATGGCCTCATCAACTGTATGCACTGTAACTGTATTACCTTTTAGTTTGGAAAAAAAGAAAAGAGAACAAAAGGAAAATTTAATTAGAAACTGGTTCTGAACTATGCATCTTTACTGACTGTCTTCCCTTCCCTTTTTGCTGTAGGAACTGGTTTTACAGTTGATGCATTCCAGTATGGAGAAATTGAAGGCTGCACAGCCTATTTCCTTACTCATTTTCACTCAGATCACTATTGTGGGCTAACAAAAAACTTCATGTTTCCCATCTACTGTAATAAGGTAAGGTTTTCCAAGATTATAGCAGCATGTGGGTTTGGTAACATCTAGTCATCACTTATATACTGGTGATAAGATCCAGGGCCTGTCACTTGGCAACTTCTTCAGTTGTTTAAAGAAGGCATTACCCACCTCCTCTTCTTGACTTGGCAGTCTGTTTCCCCCCTCCCCCATTCCAACCCACACCTCTTGACAGACTTATAAATGTTTGTTCTAAGAAAACTTTTTTTCAGTTTGCTTTGGAGAGGTGGAATGCTACTGAAGGGCTTGATTGTACCCAGGATCTCATAGTTTCTCATGGTTCTCTCTAAGCCAGACAGTCTGACTTTGAGAGCCTTTGCTTCTAAAATAAACAAAGGCTTTTTAGATTTTGGTCCTATTCCATATGAAATCCTTTCCCTGCTACAGATAACTGGCAATCTGGTGAAGAGCAAGCTTCGAGTCAGAGAGCAATATGTCCACGTGCTGCCCATGGACACAGAATGCACCGTCAACGGGATCAAAGTGCTGCTGCTCGATGCCAATCAGTATGTGTCATTGCATTCCTTGTGGAGTACTTGTATGTGTAGAATACTAAAGAAAAATAGCTGTACAGTTACAGTTTGTTTCCATGATTTTTTCAGTTTCAGGATCTGAAAAAATAAGGGTGAAAATACTTCATATTCCTGATTTGGCTTAGTAACGTGCGTTTTCCCTTCAGAAGTCAATTAGGGATGTAGGACCCTAAATTTCTTGCAGGTAGTTTTTGAAATATGTGAGTGACCTTTGAAAACGAAACTTAGGCTTTTTTGATAATTTTAGTTTAACATTACTTTGTTTGCTTGTAATGAGTACATAGTGTTAACCACACATAGTTCCATCGTTTTTAAACTCGTTAAGTGGTTGAATGATTTTTCTACTGGACTGGACACTTCTTTTTTTGGTGTTTAGTTAGGAACACCCTAGGTTTGATTATCAGATATGTTAGTTTTCTGTAGCTTCAACTGAAGATAGTGAGATCTTCAGCTAAATTAAAATGTGGTACTTTGGATCTCAGGAGAGACAAAACCTAGAAAATGGAACTTTAAAGAAAAGCCTGTTGAAATCTGAAGCAAGACGTCTGCTGGATTTGATGGTAAAGGGTGAGATTTTTGTCCAAGGTGACACTGGCACTGTGTAGTAATGCTGGAGATGAAGTTCAGTAGCACCTGAATTCAGTGCTGTGCCCTCACTGTTCTGCCTCTTGGTACCTTGTTTGGCTATGAGCTAGAGAAGTCCTCTCCCTGAAGTTTATATTGAAATGCAGTTCTGTGTCACAGCTGGTTTGAATATTACTTATCATAGGATTTGTTTATAGTTGGAGAGAAAAGATTCCATGAAGTCCTTTGAGAACCCTTTCTGGGAATGAAGGAAGTCTCGTTGCTTATGTAATATGGACACGTCTCATTTTTCCTGTTTGTCTCTCTGATCCCCTGCTTCAATTTAAAAGGCATATAAACCTTAGGTACAAAGTTCAGCTTCTTGGAGAATTCACTAGTTCTGTCATTTTAGCTCTGATTCATGCCAGTTCTTCCTTTTTTGAGATTTCATTTACCCTTTACAGATGATTCATGTCCAAAATAGTCCCACTCTCGCTTTCCAGTCTGACCTCTTGCTCTTCAGACAGCTTTGGCGAGGAGCTGCAGAAGGTGCAATGGATTTGCTGTGGGCACTAAGAGAATTGTATTTATAACCAGAGAATTCTGGATGGAAGATAACGTTTAAAATCTGCAAATAGCATTTAAAAGGAAATGCTTCAGTAAGTCCTGCAGGAACAAAGATGCATCTGCAATAATACAGTCCTGATTGTCCTGAATAAGAATGCCGCTTCTCTTTGGTGTGCTGTTTCCAGTTTGAATCAAGTAATAGAACCTCGGAGATTGCAACTGTGGCAGCATCTTTGCCTACCTAGAAGACAGAGCATCCCAAAAGGGCAGTTAATGCTTAATTACTTTACTGTTGATATGGGTCTTTTCTTCCCTTCATCTTATGCTCAGAGCTCTCAGAGCTCAAGTCTAGCTTGTTTATGGCCATAAGATTAGCTTCAGAATTCCTTCAGAAATGAGGAATTTCTAACTCAATTAGGGTGCACAGTCGCTGTGATTTAAAATGCTGTTCTGCACACATTCTGTATATATGGTAGGCTGGTTTATCAGTGTAGAGCACTAACGTGATTTGTGTGGGGCTTTTCCTGGTTGCAGCTGTCCAGGGGCAGCAATGCTCCTGTTCCGTCTGCCGAGCGGAGCTGTCGTTCTGCACACGGGGGACTTCAGGGCAGACCCTTCCATGGAGCGCCACCCCGCTCTGCTGGCTCAGCAAGTCCACACCCTGTACCTGGACACCACGTAAGCTGGGCTTCCTTTGTTTTTTATTTTATTTTTCAATAAAACCCTCTTTTCAATTTAGTAAGACTTTATATGAACCAAATAAATCTAAGAATAAATAGTGTTACTGTTTTAACACTTGCTAGCTCTGTTTAGTGTTGAATAAAATTGGGTGTTTATTAGAAGTCCCTGTCTGTCCAGCTTGTCCATCTGTCACACTGTCACCTAAGAGATTAAAAGTGGGTAGTGGAGAGATGCTAAAGTAATTGCTGATCTGGCCTTGTTATGTATATGTGGCATTAGATTCTGGGTGTCAAAATTCATACATTGAGTGTTCAGCTCTGAAAAAAGAGGTTCATGGAACACTGGTTTTATCTGGATTCAGCTCTATTATGTAAAGGGGGAGGGGTATTCAAAGAGTGGCAGAATACCAAATAGTTAAATTGGTTGTCTGGATTTTCATTAGACCTCTCTCTGGCTCAAGTATATAAAATTGTTTTTCTGTGTATGATGACTAATGCTCAGCTGCAGGCTTTTATTTCTGTTCCATATGTTTCTGTGAATGAATAATGCCTTAAGTTATGGTTTCAGTGCATGATAAAAAATAGACATAAGGATGTAATTAGTGAGTGATACAAATATCTAGCTTGAAAGAGCACTTGGTATTTATAGAGAAAAAAAAAAATGCATATTTGAGTGTTAGTGTCAGACAAGTGGAGAGTTACAGAGAAAAGACCAATATGCTCAATATAGATTTTATTGCAGCAATTTTATCTGAGGACCTCGGTGTTTCTAAGACACAGATTGCAAATAGGCTGAAATATATAGAAGGATAACATCTTTTCATTACTTTGTGGTTGTATGCATGCAGTTTTGAGGGCCTTTTTGGTAAATTCAGGTATCTTCTACCTTGTGTAACGAAGTGGTATGTCTTGTTTCCATGCCCCAGATACTGTAGTCCTGAGTACACTTTTCCTTCCCAACAAGAGGTTATCCAGTTTGCTGTCAATACTGCTTTTGAGACGGTCACTTTAAACCCACGTACTCTAATTGTCTGTGGCACCTATTCCATTGGAAAAGAGAAAGTTTTTTTAGGTATGTAAAAGAAAGGTAGTGGGGCAAACTAAATTACTGTTTGAGTCGGTGTCAAAAGATCTTTATATCTTAAATTAAAAGGGTTGCTTAGTCAGGTGTTATCTAAAGAAATGAAGTATATCTAATAATCTTACTGCTAGTTTTTTAGTTTTCTAATCAATAAGTTTCAACCTTCTGAAAGAAATATTTTTCTGCCATGTTTACAACCTTCCAAATATGCAGAAGGCCAATTTGGATATTAAATGAATTAACCTATTTAATTGATTGTGGTGAGAAAATCACTAATCGCAATTGGGGAAAAAAAAAAACATAAATTAGGTCTTTATGACATTTCTGGTATTAATTTCATGTCATCAAGAAACAGCAAAAGGAACTAGTTATTCTTAAACTTCTATTTTGCTAACGTTTTTCTTTCTTGGTTTATATTACGTGTTTTCCTAAATATTTATAGTAATCAGTTGCAAGGAAACAGTTTTTCCCACAGCATTCCCCAAACCAAAACATCTCTTCTGGTCTAGTGAAAATCTGATGTGCTATATGTCCCTCAGTTACAGCATTAAGAACCAACGTGAGTGTACAAATGTATACTCTAGAGCAGGCAGCTGTGCACTGTTTGTGCTCCTGAGTATATTTAAAATCATCAGTACAAGGCTTCACTCTCACTGAAATTTAGTCTGTCTTTAACGTGGACTGTTTATGTTTTCACATATTCCCCAAACTATGCATGTTTTTGGCATCTTTGAAATAAATACCAGTTCACATTGGTAACATTCTACTAAAGAAATATGACTTAGAAGTTATCAAAGTACTTCCGTTCTCTTCCCAGTTGTCATACACATTTTTGCTGCTAAAATTATAGGAGCTGGAGTTTTGTAACACCTGTTACAGGTTTCTCTTCTTAGTTTTAGAATACGAAACGCTGTAGCCTGTTGAATGTGGATTATTTAAAATAGTAAAAATGATTCAGTGCAATAATCAGGAATATCTCCAAAACAAACCAATTCTTACAATTTTCTTTATCTGATTTCTTCTCAACTAATCCTAAAGCAATTGCTGAAGTTCTGGGCTCAAAAGCAAGTATGTCCCGTGATAAGTACAAAACACTGCAGTGCTTGGAGTCAGCAGCTGTTAATTCCCTCATCAGTGTGGACTGGCAGGGTACTTTGCTTCACGTTCTTCCCATGATGCAAATTAATTTTAAGGTAAGTTCAGAAGATGGACTCTGTTGATTACCCTGCTGGCTGGTCTTGATGTTGGCCCCTCCAAAGCGGGTGTTGTGTTTCGTGCTTTTTATCCTATTGTCAGATTGTATTTATTCAGTCAAGTTTTGACATGTAGCAATGCATTGAAAATGAAATGCAATTAAAGATTAATATCTGTCTCCAAACGTGATGCACAGAAAGTGTAATTTCACTTCAGTGCAGTGCTTCTACAAGATCAGGTGAGGTTTGTTCAAAGGCTTGCTCTTTGCAGGCCTTTTTGAAGTCAATTTATGTAATGACTGCAGGATCTGTCCTATTAGCAAGTAATATATTGTGACAGGGAGTCCCTGTTTTTCAGCCTGTCTTTTACCTGGTATGATGGAGGAAAAGACTAAAAGGATTTTCTGCCTGTGTGAGCCTTTCTGTTTGGAGGCAGCCTGTGAACATGGCCAACTTCCAGTCTGGCATGTGATAAAAAAAGGAATAGGGTTCTCCATGTTCCTCTCAGCTCAGTTTCCATGTATTTATAATCATATAATATAATAGTATTCTCTCTCCTTCTGTGCTGAAGATTTACATGGGGATGTGGACACTTGAAAGTCAGTGAAAACTCACACATAAATACAGCAAGTGATTTGAAGGACACCTTGTAGATGCATATACTTTTGCTTTTCTGCACACAGTCTTACCTCATATTTGTTGCTAAAGCAAGTTAAACCAGTGTAAAACATTAATTTATCCAAGTTGCCCTCAGATGCACATTTCAGTTGAGATTTGAGACCGTGGGGTTTTGTTGTTGAGTTTTTATGGGAATTCATTAATTAGAAAAGGTGACTAATTCCCAGAGGAAAGGAAGTTTTTCTAAGTAGGCTACAAAATACAAAATGGCATTAAGGCAAAGCAGTGAGGTCTAGTTTAAAGGTAGGCTGGAAGAAAGAGAAAAACAGTGATCATTTACACCTCATGGGCTTGGATTCTTTTTCCTTCTTTGCTTCATCCCTGCTGTGCCATCTCAGGCATATCCTTCAGAGCAAGAAGATATTTAGCTGCAGGACCAGTCAAGGTCAGAGTTGACCTAAAAAGGAGAAAAAGAGGCAATATGATTTGGATGAGAGCTGCAGGAGATGGAACTTAATATCTTAATGTTTTAACGTTGTTCTGTAATCTTTTCCATGGTGGGGCAGAAGATGAGTAATGGAAATGTGTATGGGTTTATTTTTAATGTGTTGTGTTGTCTTAAACAGTAATATATTGTAGTTCCTTCTGCATTTTTTTGGGTTATGTTTTTCTGCTGTTATGCATCCCAGTGTATATGGAGTACTCGGCTAGCTGGACTTATTCAGGCAGAGGATGTGATTATTCTGCAAGGAAGTCTAAACAGCCTTACTCCTCAGAGAGAGGCAAGTAGCATCATGTGCAGGGTCTCATCTCTGAGAACAGGGGGTTCCAGACAGATACACAACGTGCCAGAAGTGGTGGCAGGAGAGAATAAAGGCACAGGGACCTGGTGGACAAGAGTCGTGCTGTAACAGCCGTGGCCCTCTGCACTGGGGCTTTGACTTCACACGTGAAGTTGTTGGACATGCTCTCACACTGTCATTAGTAAGGTTGTGTTCCTGTAAGCTGGGTGTGCTGGGTAGACTTCCAGAGTGCTAAACATCTGATGATGCCAGGATCTAGATGAATGCCTGGGTGGAATGTAGTATCAGTAAGATGTGGAGAATGTTAAATGCTTAAAGATGAGTTAATATCACCATTTGTATTACTTCTGCTCCAGCAGCATTAGTAAATACAATCTCAGAAAAGATTTTTAAGAATAAATTACCTGGTCATTTGTAATCTCATCCTAGTTAAAGGATGATGAGTGATAGCATCTTGGATTTGCAGGCCAGGTAAATGCCAATGTCATCATCTCCCGTTGCACGTTTTTGTCCTGTGCTGGATTATACAGGTTTTGTGCTCAATTACTGGGTTATTACTGGGAAAGCCAGAATTTTTTTCATGATCGTCATCACTAAATGCCAATGTCTTGGCTGTCATCTGGATCTCTTCTCCTTCATCTGTTTTATTTGATCCCTAGCCCTACCCCAAACCACAATCCTGCTTCTTAATCTGGGCTAATTTCCTGCTTGTGTAGTTTCAGCTGCGAACCTACAAATCCATGAAATCCTTGTGGGATTATTCTCAGTCAAAAGCTTAGAATCAGTCTTTATTTAGTAAATGGAGTACATCTGTGAACTTGTACATCAGTTGCCTTTTTGGCAGAATGCAAATAGTCAAACTCTGATGCTGTATTAAAGTATATCCTAGAAGCCCCAGTTTTATACCCCCTTTTTTTCCCTGTTACGCTTTTTACTAATGGGAGAAAACCCAAACCTGTCTGTCCACCAGGCCTGATAGTTCAAAGAATTGTATGATTCTTCTCCCTTTTATTGTTGAAAAACTTCTCTGGTCTGCTTCTGGATAAAGAACAACAAACTAAGGCTGCATAAAATATATGTACTTGCCCTAGCTGAAGCCTAGTCTGCAGTAGCTGTTGATAAAGCTGTGCCTGCCCAAGGAAAGGTTCTGAGTTTCCAAAGCTGGCAGCTCCCAGGGCTAAATCTGGATGCTCACAGCTTTTCTTTCCACCCTGAACAGAAAGGAAATGATTTATTATTTTGAGGTGCTCCTGCATCTACTTCCTTGTTCACTGGCTTTCTGCTGCGACCTGGAGCTTTTTTTTTTTTTTTTTTTTCCCTGATCCTTGAGTCTTCAGATTGCTGAAAATTAATTTTTTTTTTTTAAAATAAAATTGTTTTTTTGAAGGCATATTCAGGAATTTTAGAAGCATTTTTGTAGTCTTTTCTGTGACTATTTTTTTTCCTTTTGGTGGCATCGTCCACCTGTTTCATTCCAAGTTTGAGGCTATCTGAAATCCAATTTTCTCCCTGTTGATTTTCAGGAGTAATATCAAACATGTTTTTTTCATTTTGGAGTCAGCTGTTCTATTAGTTGGGACCAACTAGCTTAGCTATTCATGTATGATTTATAAACACTGTATTAATTCAGCAGGGAGAGTCATTCACCTTAAAGCCACAGGCACTTCAGAAAAGTACAGAAACCTCTCTGTGTCTTTCCCCTAGTTACCAGAGTTTAAAGGCACATACATATTGTTACCTTCTGCCTAGAACTGAAGCAAACAAAATGAACAGTGACTATATTTGTTATAAACCCACTATGAAAAACAGGTGGATCAGTTTTTTATTGCTGCACCAGCGTCACTGTCTCAAAAACCTGTTGAAGAAACAAGTTCAGCTTTGAGATGAAAATGTCTCTTTTCTGCTTTATAAATTCACATTGATATCCTCAATCTGTAGTTAGCACAGAAGCAGTCCTGTTTGTAACACTGAATACCTGGCCAGATATCACTAGGCTTGATGTGTTTTATCCAGGCATTATGACTTCCCCTCCTTGGAAAGAACCAGTACTTGCAATGAGTGTTTGGCCAAGATGTGTGAAGTTGGAAGGATAAAACTGCACAGAACAAGGCACAGGGGAGCAGAGGCAGCAGAAATATAGTGGCAAAGGAAAAATACAAAAGGCAAACTTTTTTGTGGCATTGTGTTACTGTTGGATTGGGTAGGGTTCTTTTCATTCATTTGTTTTCTTCCTAAGCTCTGGCTTTCTTGAGGAGTTTATTTATTAGGAGTTGATATCAAACTTTATTCCAGTACTGCTTTGGTCAGAAGTGAGGTGGCATGATGTAGATTCATATTCTGGATATTCTTAATGGGATAATATTTGCATAAATTAAAGAAATTAAAATATATTTCTGATTTTTATAAGTGTAGTATTTTATCTAAATATTCATAAAAATGTGGATTGCTGCAATATTGCAAGTGGATTTGATAAATGAAAAGGAAAGATTTAAAAAAAATAAATCAAAGAGATGTGGTATTACATTGTTGTGTGCAACAGTTGGTTTTAGTCCAGTAAAATACAGGGGTTGCTGTATGTACTGATGAATAGCTGTGCTTCAATAAGTCAAATGAGTTTAAGTGGTGTTAGGGCTGACTGTAAATTGAGTATTTAATCATGTTTGAGTCTCCTACCTTATGGAATCTGTTGGCGTGCACTGCTGACTTCAGCGACGCTGTAGATAACAGGCTGCCATGGTGATTGAAGGAGGTTGATTTAGCAATGAAACATATTTTCCAGTTTAAAAGGATGAAGATTTAGAACAGCATTGGCTAAAGCAATAAAAGAAGAAATTGGAATGTCAATTTAAAATAGACTGGTTATGAATAAACACTGTAGTACTTTGTTTTGTGGAAAGAGGCCATCTTTTCTAAAATGCATGTGTGGTTCTTTTGAAAAAAAAAAAAAAAAAAATTTTTTTTCTAGCAGTCAAAACATTGAGCCTTCTGCCACTTCAATATGCAGTGGAAGATTTCCAGAGAACTGTGGACTTTGGGTCTGGGCACCTCTTTGATGTTGCTTGGCTCAGTAATGTCTTGTTCTAGCATCAAGGTGAAATTTTCAAAAGTGCCTATGATGGAAAAGCATAAATAATTTTTATGAGATTTAAATTGCATCCTTAATAGGAATGTTGTACACTTGATTTATAACAAAATTTGAAAGCAGATTAGCATTGGTTAATGTAAGAAATAATCATTGCATTTGAAGTACCGTATTTAGATTTCATTAGAGCAAGGGGAGCAAATATGTGAATTATTACTTTAATCTTACCACAATGAAGTGAAATCAGACTGTTGCAGTTACACCTTTAATGTAGTGAGGTCTGGAGGTTTGCAGCACGTTAGGAGTCATGGCAGGTAGCCATAGTTCCTGTTGCTGAATGGAGCACGTGGTGTGGTCGGGTTTTCTTGTTCTCTTGTGTGCCTGGCTTGATGGATTCAGTACGTTCTTGCTGGACACTACTGAAGGTGCTGTTGAACGTGGCAGGGTCAAGGGCAGCTTCCTCCTTCCCTGCTTAGCAATTGCCAAGTGCCTGACAGGTTAGTTATGTCCTATCAGTCTATCCACCTTTCCCCACCTCCTTTTAATCAGCCTTTATTCTGTGTTCGTCTTCCTGCTGCTGATACTAAGTTTATCATTTTGAGTTCTATCATCTTGTAGGGCTTTTAGATGGAGAATGTGCCTTTAAGTTTTTATACAAGACACATGAAATTGATTTTCTGTTTTCGGTTTGAAATTATACTGACTTCACTTTATCCAGGAATAGGATTGCACATTCCTTATACTTCCCTGTTGCCCTCCTCCCAGTTTAGCTTAAACCATGCTGAAGGACAGCTTAGCTAACTGGGAACCTCTTTCAAGTTCTTTTTTTTTCAGAGTGAAGAGATGAGAGGTGGTTTCCTTCCTCTCATGAATGGAGATGTGGCAAAACACGGTTCAGTGCTCAGAGCAATACTCAACTCATGCACTGGCTTGCTGCGATATTTTGGGCAGCTTGCTTAATTAACCCTCAGTGTTTCTGGGCATGAGCAGATGTCAGGATCTCAGTGGCACTTTGAATTAACCAGGTCATTTTGCACTGAAGCAGGCTTTCACCATCACCACTCTGCTTCAGGAGTGCTGACCTCTAGCCGAGAGGGGGAGATAAGTGACTTGGGGAGCAAGATCTCTAAGATGGTGTGATTATGCTTTATGTGCTTGGGTCTGCAATGCATAGCTATTAACATGTACTCCTTCAGATGAGCCTCAAGGTTAAGGTACAAGGTGCTCTGCAAATACAAATACCATTAATAATTTCAAGGGAGATGGTATTTAAAATTTTAAAAATAATAACAAAACATGAATGTAAAATTCATTCTAATTTAAGTCTTTCCATGGTGAAGTCTCCAACTTCTAGACTAATGAGCTATTTAATGGGATTAAGTATATGCTATATTATTTTCACAGAGCTTGCAAGATCACTTGAATAAATTTTCTGAGAATTTTGATCAAGTTGTGGCTTTCAAACCTACTGGATGGACCTACTCTGATTCATGCCTTTCTCTGGTGGATATCAAACCTCAGACAAGAGGAAAGATCACCATATATGGTATAAGAGTGGTAAAGATTTGGTGCATTTAATTTTGTGTGGCTGCTTTTAATATTTTTATTCTGGAAACACCTCCTGTTCTTTGTAACCAATGCTTTTTCTGTTAACTCACTGAGAAACTGCACAGATGGTCTCTCCAGGAGAGATCTGTGAACTGTCTAATCAGGAACACCACAAATTCAGATCTCTTATGTACGTTTTGCTCCTGTCCTCCTCGTAGAAATAAAGGCCTTTATTTAATATAGGTGGAGACTTCAGGGCTGAAGTCTTGGCCTGACTGATGCTGGTGGAAGATTTCTTTCCATACCTCACTCATTTGTAAGAGTCTGTGGATCTTCCTCAGTTCTCACTGGTGGGTGGAATTGAGTCTCTTAATGTTCATTTAACCAAATGCTTGGTGTCACTTAGTTTGCACCCATTGATGACTCAGTAACTTAATGCACAGTCATTTTTCCAGGAGGAAAATCAGGGTTTTCCTTTTCCCTTTGGTATAAAGTTTAGATCTCAAATATGAGTGGAATAAAATATTATCTGAAGTATTCCTTAGCCAGAAGGCTATGAAAAGCATTTTGGCAGGAAGCTAAGCAGACTGACAGTTGCTGCGCCCGGTTTCGTTGCAGGGATTCCTTACAGCGAGCACAGCAGCTACCTGGAGCTGAAGCGTTTTGTTCAGTGGCTGAAGCCACAGAAAATCATCCCTACCGTAAACGTCGGAGACTGGCGGGCCAGGAGCTCCATGGAGAGGCATTTTAGAGACTGGATGACTGAGGGCAGTGGGCATAAATAAACCTATGGAAGAATATATATTTCAAAGGAGGTAGGCTGGAATGGGAATTGTGAGTTCCTGTGAGTTTGGGTGTTTTTAACTCCTTTTTCTACAGAGCTTTCTTCAGGCAGGACTGAGCTGCCATTCTTCTCAGAAAGCTGAATTCGGAAAAAAAAAAAAGGGCATCTTGCTTCCTCATGTACCTACTACTTGTTTTTCCCACAACTTAATAACTTTTTGCAAATGTATATTTCACGTTATTTTTATCTTCTGCCTTTTCCCCTTAATCTTCTTGATTTTCCTCAGATTGTGGAGATGCCCAGATGTACAGTGCTGGGGAAGAAACTGCCTTCCAGGTTAATCATTTCTGAAAAGAAGTTACTGTAATAAATGAGATGATGTTGAGCTTATGCCACATGCCATCAGATCAGGCTTCAGAGAAGCTCCTTTCGTGAGGCAGAAATGACTGTTGTGATTTAAATCTTGTAAACGAAATTTCCCTTGAGAGAGGACTGGCTCAGGCTGTTTGCAGGCTTTGCTTCGGGGGGTGATTTTTATAACAGACATTGTTACCTGCATTCCGCTCTAGATTTTTAATATTTCATTTTTTAAAAAAAAAATAAAGAACCTATAAAGAACCTGCATGAGGCCTGTGTGCTCTTTCTAAGCAGAATGCATTTCATAATGCAGTGGGTAAGAAGTGTTTGCTGAGAAGCCTGCCTGTAATACCTGTGGTGAGTGTCCTGGGCTGCTGGTTGTGTGAGGTCGCTCCTGCGTCCCGGTGGCGCAAATTCTCGGCACACGGTCGTAGCACAGAAGTACTACACTCTCCATGGAGTCCCCTACAGTGCATTTGGGCTGCAGGGTTCTATGTACAGGTTTGTTACTTGAATTCTGGAAGAATGAGGAAGGTAAATATTAGTATTGGCAGCAGAAAGGTAAGTTTCATTTGGCATTTTTTTCCCCTGAATGCCACCAGACTATCAGTGCTGCTTGTCCTGTGTCTGCTTGGTGTGATGCTGGACTACGTGGTTGCATGCAGGCACACTGATATCATTTTAAGCACTAAACCAAAAACTCTTCCAAACTCCAGCACTTAAAAAAGTTGTATCATGGGTGAAGAATCATCTCCCAGCCCCCCAAGAGTAGCTAATTTGAAAATTTCCTCAGTGCCACTTTTTATTGAGAAAACATCTCTTTAATGATCATTGTAAGTAAAGCCAGATCCCTGTCTTTAAATTATGAGCTCTGTAATGTGAAGTCACTTTGCTTTATTTCTGTCTTCCAAGAGAAGTAACTGTAAAACTCTGAAGAAAAAAGTTCTTGTACTGATTTACAGTTTTCAGTACACTCACTGAAATATGACATTGTTTTTATTTTACCTAATAGATCGTGAGAGCTCTCCTTGTTGTGAGAGCTGTTAACTGTCTTGGATTGGTGTGGTCATTTCTAGGATTCCACTCTTTGCTGGAGTAGGTGTGTGAAAAATTATCTTTCACAGCCCTTGCAAAAACAGTTTCTGCCCTGCTACCCAGAATGAAGGGTTGGTTGTTTTGTTTTGTTTTGTTTTTGTTTTTTTTCCCCCTTGCTTTTAAAAGTAAATTTATTTCTGGAACTAACTTCAATAGCGATGCATCTTGGAAGGCACTGACACTGGCACCTGCTGGACTGACCCAGTTAATACTGCCCTGATTTGGAACAGATGGTGACTGGCTCACTTCAGTCAGCAAAGCAGAGTGGATTTTGTGCTGCATTCCCTTTTTTTTTTGTCTCTGTGTGCTGTGGTCTGTTTCCAATTGCCTGCCCTGCTGTAGGTGTTCCTGTGTCAGCCCGCTGGTTGCTTTCATTCCTCCCTCTTCGTGGCTGGTATTTGCACTTACACCAGCTGTATTTTTGTGGGTATACTTGAATTCTGTAGCATTTCCTCCACCTTCATGTTAGATCTCCACATTACCCAGTTACTTGACCTCCTTCGTATGGAAATAAGTCTTTTCAGAATCCAAACTCGGGAGTAAATTACTGGTTTGTTCTTACTGTAAAGGAAGAAGATTAATAACAGGATTTGATTGCTTAGATTGCCAAGGTGGACGTAGAATCAGATGTGGAAAACCATTTAGTTAAAGAAGAACTTTGTGGGAAGATTTCTAGCAGGACCTTTTCTTTTCTCTAGGTTGCTCTGGGATGGATATCTGATCATAGCAGCCTGAGTCTGTTGGGGACCACAGGTCTGTGATGAACCCGAGTTCAGCATCACTGTGTAGGTCTGACAATTAGGACTTAGGAAGTGGCTCCACTTTTCAAAACAAAGCAGTGAATGGTGGGGTTTTTTTGTTTGTTTTTGCATTATAGATGGGTGAGCAGAAGCATTCATTGTTTTGGTTTAGAGTGGTGGTTCTGACCACAGCAAATCTATCACTTTTTCAGAGTCAATAGTTGAGGATTTTTGGTCTCTATGTTAAAGATGACTAGACCAGAGTCCCCTGGACAGTGGGGTGGATGAATCAGTCTGTGTCTTTAACCTTCACATCAAATGAGTGTCATGTGTTGGTATAAATTCAGATTTTGCTCAAGCAGGATGGGCCTGTGAACATCCTGGAGGCTCTTGCAGTTTGCCTGGTGCTGACAGACTCGGGGCAGAAGGCAAAGGGAATGAGAGGGGCAGCTGCAACACTCGCTTGATCAGCGCCCAGAATGGTTTTCAAAGCCAGCCACTCTAAAGGATCACTTTGTATTTCCCATCAGGACTCCTGCTCTGATTACATATCACCCCAATAGGCAGATAAATGAGCTAAAAGCAGCACAGTTTGAGAAGGGTAGAGGGAGGGGAGAGGAAGGGAGCAGCTCCCCCACTGTGCTGACTCAGGCAACGGGGTTTGGGCTGGCTGTCATAAAAATGAGAGCAGCTGCCTCACCATGGCCCATGGTGGCCACTGAGGAGGCTTCTGGGAAGGTGAATCTGAAGACACTGCAAAATAAAAGCACATGGACAGTTAAAGGGAACTTCAAGGTGCCAGGTATCTTTTTAAACTTTGACTTGAAAACGATCAATAGCAACTTGGAGTGGAAAAAGGAACAGAGATGTCATTGGTTTCTCCTATCTGATCCAACCTGTCTACTCATATGTGCTTAGTAAAGGCTATTAAGTTGCTGTTTAAGTTTGTTTTTTTGAGATAGTGTGACTTCAGATACATCTTTCAGGCAATTTGGGACTGATTTTTATGGAGACTGTTTTGAATTTGAAGAATTCTTAGGGGTATTAGAAGTCTCCTTAGAGGGGAGGCTTATTACCATATCAGGCCAGAGGTGCAGTTATGGCCTTGATGTGCTTTCTGTGTCTGCTGAATATTATTTTGTGAGTGTTCTTTGGTGGGGGACAAAAAGCAGGTGAGTTCGAGAACAAGAGAATGCAGCCTGAACTTTTACATCCCCCCTTCATTACAGAAAACCAGCTGCTTCTTGTTTGGAATCAAAACAAATAAAAGCATCTTTTTTGAGGGTGGGGCATAGGCTGCTCTGTGTCTTTAGGATTTGTAGTGAAACGATGCAATTTGAAATTGTATTTGATGCCTGCCATTCTGACTCTACCGTGTTCACAGAACACCTGGTAAAACCCACAGCGTCTAGGGGGAAATATGATGGGGATGGATGAAATTCACAAGAATCATTGAAAGTTTGTCAGTACAATATTAGAAATCAGAGCTCTTGCGCTTAAACTCAATTATAAATGTGCATTTGGGGTGCTGAGTTTAATGCTTTTGCATAGAAAAGCTAGAGGGAGCTTGGAGCCCTCTAACAGAAATGAAGGGACAAGCTGGGCTGCCGCTGTTTGCAGAGAAGGGGAACGGGACACCCCACTGTCTGAGGGCAGGAGGGTCAGTGGAGAAGCTGGAGCCTGCAAGGCAGAGCCCTGCACTGCCCACATGCCTCCTCTCCTTCCCCTCTCTGCTCTGAACCTTTACCCACTGCTGTACAATGGCACCTTGTTATCGAATCTCCAGCAAATACTTTGGCAGGGAAGAGTCTTTTCCACTCTGTCACATCTGAGCTGGTATCTCGGAGCAGATAGTGACTTGTTTGTGCCAGTTTCCAATAAGTACTTACATAAAACAAACGGTTTTTAAAAGCCCTAAGCTTTCCCATTTCACATTTGAATTTAATTTTATTCACCTTTCCTTCTGTACGTTGCATTGGTTGTTGCGGAAGGAAGAGGGAAAAAACTCTCCTTCTTGGGAAGAAAAGATACCAACAGAGCAGCCGAGGAAAAGGTGACACAAGGACACGGATGTGAACAAGGGTGGTGACTTTGAAGCTGAGTTCAGCCAGATCAGGGTTGGCTGCGAGGTTCTGCATGTACAAACCCCCACTGCCTGCTCACCACCTTCCTCCCTGATGATTTCAGCAAACTCTGGCGTGAGAGCAACATCCTTTTTTATTTCCTGATCACTCCAGTCACTTGTCAGCTCCCAGCAGAGACCTCCCCAAACGCAGCACTGCCAGCAGCAGGATCTAACCCACTTCTCAGCTCCCGTTTTAGAGGAGGGACTCTGGGGGATTTATCCCAGCAGGGCCTCCTGAATCAGAGAAGGACAGGTTGGATTCCACCTGTTAGCGAAGCCGCTGCTTGGCTCTGCCCTGCGCTGGTGCCTGGGCGGGGCGGTACCGCTGCAGCTCCGTCCCCAGCCACCGCCGGAGGAACTGAGCTCTGCAGCGCAGCAGCAGCCTGGGTTTCCTCTGACCCCGGCACGGTCGCTCACAGCACAGCTCCCGCCTCCCAGGGTGGGTGGGTGATGATTAACTACCGACCTGCCCGAAGAGATCAAGGGGTGGGGAGCTGGGTGTTCTCCCGTGTGCTCTCTGGGCGAGGGCTGGCTCTCAAGGCTGGAAAAGCCAGGCTCAGGACAGGGGGGTGGGGTGAGGAGGGCAGGCTCTGTAGAGCTGCTGCCAGCTTGACCTGGGATCTGAGGCTGCCCCGTGGTGGTGCCTCCACCAGCACCACCTGCAAACCTTCCCCGAGTTACTTTGGAGGGTGTTTGTCCTGCCTCACCTGCTGGATGGTGCTTCCAACCTGCCTTGCTGAGCACCACGTGCTGACAGTGTCCAGGCCACTTCCCACCTGAGGAGCACAGCAGGAACTTGCTGTGAACTTCCCCTGCCCCATGGAGGGTGGCATTTGGAGATCTGGCAGCAACTGCTCTTGGGTCTGTGATCTCCACAAGGACCCTGGATGGAGCAGTGCAGGAAATCCAATGGCCTGCATAAACTTGGTTTTCACACCAAACACAACCACCGGGGCCTGATTGGTACCACTTTGGTCAAATACAACCAGTGATCCACTCTCAACTGTGAAGGAACCCAAAAACTCTGGGAAAGAACTGGGGGACACCACTGGGCTCATAAAACACCTCATCCACCAAGCTATTCAATTCAAGGAATTTCCTTCTGTTGATGACTCACTTCTTTTTTCTCTCTCCTTGTTAGTCTTTGGAGTACTAATTGCCCCTGGAGACCCTCTAGTGCAAATCAGAGAAGATGAACAGAAAACGTGGTGAAGAACTCCATGTGCATCTGTAATAAATACACTGCTGGAGTGAAACCAAATAAATACCCACCATCCTGGGGTAAGTGAAGGCTTGAGCCAGCAGGCACACCGTGAAGATGCTGCTTTACCCTCCTTGGACTTCACCACACAGTGCTGCAGCCCCTGGGGATGCAGCAGCATGGGGGGCCCCCCGGGGGAGCAGAGTGGTGAGCACAACCAGGCTGTGCAGGTTGTGTGGTGGTGTGCTCCAACACCAGCCCCCTGCACTGTCCCCAGCCTCCTGGCTGCCAGCAGCAGCAGCAAGTGCCATTTCCAGGACTAAAACATGACAAAGACGAATGGCTGGAAACTCCCAGGGTGCCAGCACCACAGAGTGGTGGATGTTTCATCACGGTGCCAGACAGACCAGACACGTATTTACTCAGAGTTATTTCAGTGCTTTAGCTGACCTTGAAGAGCTACAGCCACTTCTGGGATGCTAGGGAATAAATTTAAGCTGATTTTTTTTTTTTTTTTTTTAATCAACAAATACAACAAAAATGTCTTTCCAGCACAGAACTCCAGTTTTACTGTCTTTGACTTGATTGTTTTCCCAGCCTCAGTCCCTCTTGTTTATAGCTATTCGTTATGACTCAGTTTTCCTTCCTCTCCATTCTCCCCAGCTACCTTTCCACTACTGAGGGATTATCAGAAATATTGTACTGCCAGAATTCACCTTTATTCCTAGAAATAGGAGCACAAGGACATTTGCTTGGAAGCAAAGCGACAGCTGAGAAGAACGACATGGGCATTGGACATTGAATAAAACAGAAGAGGGGCAATGTGGAGGTAGAGGGCCAGGATTCCTGGGGGACATTTAATTAGTTCAGTGGCATTTAGCATGCAAATGAGGTTGCTTTTGCAAATGAGTCCAGTCCATCAGATGATCACCAACTTTACCTCTCGTGTCAGTAACTCGAGAGCTGGGAGGTTTGGATGGGGGGGCCCCAGCCGCGCCTATTTGCGTGGGAACTCTTTGGTGGGCGAGCCCCTTTGCTCATAGCCTGTGGCTCCTGTGCTTTGCTGGTTCTCCTGTGTCTGCACAGACCCTCCTGCAGCACAGGCATGCCAGGACTGATGCTTCATAGAGAACTGGAGCTGGTCTGTCCACAGATTTAGGAAGTTCAAGTGCCCAGAAATCCTGGGCAAAAGTACAAGTTCCTTTCAGCCTGCCAGAACAACATTTCCAGGTGGTTTCCCACTGGAAACCAACATGTCTGAGAAATACAAATATGTGGTGGGCCTTTCCAAATAGGTTTCATAGTATACATCTAATAGTTCAGTGCTTTTCACAGAAAAGTAAGAGCAGACAAGGCATACATACTAACACTCCCAAGCTTTTTTCCCCATGTCTCATTTTTGTTCTTGGATTACAAGAGATGCTTAGATTGATTTGTTTTTCTCTTCTGGAGCAAGGGCTTGGGGATTTCACTTTTACAAGGAACTTCTGCTGTGTGGAGAAAGGTCAGAATAACTTTTTCTTTGGGTTTTTATTTTGTGTGTGGTGCTGTTTTTGTTCCCAGGGCCATTGAAGACAGGCCTGCACCATGCTGTGGTGGTTCCAGGCAGATGCTGTGTAAAGCAGATCTACAACAGATCAGGGTTCCCAGGAAAGATGGTCTCCATCTCTAGCAGGCTTAAAACTGTGTTAGGCAGCAGTTTGTCTGGCACATCAATGATAGCCTCTGCTACTGGAAGTGTTGGGGCCAAAGATGGAGGAGCAGGTTTGCAGGAGGCTCATCTGCTCTCTGGCCACCTGGGAACTCCTTGCTGGACTTTGCTCTTGGCTCTTATTTCCTTTCATCAGCTTTGTCAACTCTGTTTCTTTGCCATGATAGAAGAATTGAACCAAACTGGGAAGCGGAGTCTAAGGCGACCTTGCAGACCTAAGCTCTGGTCTCACACAGAGGTTTTGCTCGCTTTGGTGGCACAGGTGTTGAGTTCTTTGGAGAAGAGACCTCTGGGCTGGCAGCCTGCAAATAGGGCTCTAAATCAACTCTTGAATGATGATAACAGCAAACATCCAGCATTTTAAAACAAAACGTAGCACTACTGATAGCCATGGTCTTAGCACTCCCACTGACCTCTGAACTTCTTCACCCTTCACTGCTGGGTTGTTAAAGAAACCAGTTCTCAGGCACAGATGGACCCAAGCACCCCAGGATGGAAAACTGAACGTGGCCAGACCCTTGCTGCTGCAACTCCAGTCCTGGTCCCACCACGGTGGCTTGGTGGTCCTGCTGTAAGATGGAAGTCACCGAGCAGCTGTCGGCAGGAAGCACAGGGCTCCTGGCTGCTGGGCAGTGCAGACACATGGTTTCTCTCAAGATGTTTTTGCTGAATGAAAGATTTACCTCAACCTTGGCTGGCCTCTCCTTCTCTTTAAATGATGTAATAAATTAGAAGGTGATAAGGGGCCAAAGGGAACATGTGAAATTCCAGTGGCATTTCTAGGAACTGCCCGGCACGCCCCCATTTCCCTGCAGCGACCTGCTGGCCGGCCTGCAAGAGGGAAGCGGCTGGCTACGGTGGGGCAAGGATGTGGGATGGCTGTCAGTCCCTGGGAAACCAACCAAAAAAGCCCTCAGAGCATCTCAGATTACATTGTCAGCTCCCCACATGTGAAGGCAGACGGTCCCGCGGTTAAGGCTTTCTGCTGAGGATTCAGTATGCTCTTTCTAGCCCCTGCACTGACAAAGGGAGCACCAGCAAGGAAGTGCCCTTGTAAATATTAGCATGTCCCCTAAGGGGGCCTGAGGTCTATGAAGATCTGTCACCCACCTGAGCGTGATCTCCATAGGCCCTGCCAGGGCAGGCCTTGGGAAGCAGCACAGGGCTGGGGTGAGGCAGTCCCCGGCCGGGGAGCGGCCGCAGTGCCCGAGCCTTGCTCCCGAGGCACTGCCTGAAGGGCAGCCCGGGGTGAGCCACAGTGCTGCAGGGCACTAGGGACAGTCTCTAGCACCCGGTGGGCACAGCAGCATCTCAACACAGATGAACCAGCCCCACACCTGTAGCACACAGGTCTGCTGGAGGTGCTTGCAGATGCTCTGGGAGGGAGAGCAATTCATGCTGTTGAACATAATGCTGGAGATCACATTCATGGTAAGAGGTAGCATGATGCAAATGTGTCTGAAATCACTCCTTCAATTTTACCAAGTGCGTGCAAGGAAATGGCTCTCCCGAGTTAACAAGAAAATTTGGGGCAAAGCATAGATTACAGCCCCGGTGTCCCCAGCTCACCACTGATCTGCTCTCTCCCCAGTGTGCAAGGTGACGTTGGTCTCCTTCACTGCAGCTGCTCCCCTGTTGACCCCATTTGCTGAAAGTCCAGCCGCACTGAAGCACGTCTGGTTGGGCACCCCAGGGTGGAGGGACTCAGCCGGACACTGCGCTGTGCAGAGCTTGGCTCAGCTCAGGCTGGGCACAGACAGCACAGGTCACCTCTTCTGGCTGGACCCGTGCTCCTGCAGCACTTCTGCTCCCTTGCAGTATATGACTCCAACCCCAGTTCTCAGTAGTGCTGCCCTTGAGAGGAAGTGTGAGGGTTGTGTGGCCCGATTTGTGCTTGCTGTACAATGGGTTTCTTATTTTGCTTAACTTCAATGACCTCACACCAATTTGGAGACTTCTCTTACTGTTACTTTCTCTCTGTTGCAGAACTTGCTTTTCTCTTGGACAGCTGCCACTCTGCTGCTGGCAAAGGCTACTAGAGCAGCAGAAAGCGCATGATTCATATTTGGGACTTCAGTAGGGAAAACTAGCAGCCACTAATGAGTGGGTGCAGCATGAGAATGTGTCATGAATTAACAGCCAGGGAAATAACCTAAAGGCAGTGGCTGTATTGAGGGCCAGGAACTAAACCAGTGAGGAGCACGTTACTCATTAGCTAATCACATCATCTGTGTTGTGGTCTGTTGGGTTTTGTGCCCCTGGTACTCTCAGTGTGCAGATGCTGAGCGACCCACAGGGTGTGTGCTGCTGCTGGCAACGGGCCCTGCTTCCAGGGAGGTCACTTCATGGGGACAGTAGAGCAAGAAGGTATCAGGATCTTCAGCCTTCTTCCAGCTGTGCTCTACATAGATTCGCTAGCCTGTGGATCCACTGGATTTCCCCTCATGTCAATTTAAACGTCTGTGTCAGGAACCCTCCATAGCCCAAAACTTACCTGGAGACCAGCTAAGGAAAGATTTTGACACCACAGAAGCTACAATATCACCTGTTTCTTTAAGAGCATGTGCTTACACGACACATTTAAAACACCTATAGGTGATCTAAAAAACTACCAGTTACCCCTCAGATGGCATGGGCTTAAAGACATTCCCTTCAGGTCTTCCAGGAGAAAAAGTGAGCACTGGGTCATGCCATGGGTGTAGGCATTTCCCTTTGCTGTTGCTTCTAGAAGCAGAGCATGGATTTAGCAGGACTTGTTTGAAGAAAGGTAAAACTTTCACATTGGGAAAAATGTTACAGAATGATGTTGATCTTGGTTTTTTAAGGGTATTTTTTTTAATAAGGCCTGTTTGGTGACTCCGCTGCAGGTTCCTGGGAAGTTACAGGTAGTCTTTGGAGGATGAGGAGGGGCTGTAGGAGAAAGTGAGGTATTGACAGTACAATGTGTTGTAAATCGTTAATGCTTTTATTAATCCTGCGTGGGCAGAGAACTTCACACACCCCACCAGAATTTACTGTCCCAATGTCATTTCCATAGTGTATCTCTGTAAGTGTTATGAATCAGACAATCTCTGATATTAATTATCTGCATTTATCATTGTGCAAACTGACAGACTCATCAGTTATGGAGTACCACATCACTGTTTACTGAAGTACAGAACTAATCCCCTAGTTTTTCTGAAACATTCTGGAGTTATCTTGTGAGTGCTGTATCTACCCAAACCCTATTTTTGTCCAAAAGTAACATTCTTCCATGGCCAAGAGGTGCAGCAAGCATTGCTCAACATCTGTGTCAGCAGCAATGCCATGTGCAGGTTCCACAGCAGTAGCTCCCCTCCCACCACCATCTATGGTTCACAGCTTCTTCACTAGTTCACCTCTTTTTGGAAATACTTCTCTATGAAGTTCCAGGAAGTTGCTTGATGGCTGTCTCACCTCTTTTGTTCACCCATAACTGGAAACACAAGGTATTTCTCTCACACCTTATAAACATACAACCACTTTCAGGAAATGTTTGAAAAAATGTTAAAAGAATGCAGGATGGTTGGTCTTAAAAAAAAAAAAAAAAAAAAAGAAGGAGGAACAGGCAGAAAAAATGCTCTCCAGAAGGAAGATTTTTGGGGAGACTCTGGAAATCAAGCATTCCCCATGCCTACTGGAAACAGGGCTAGAAAAAATCAGGTTAATTTTCTGAAAAAATAATCTAGGAAAAATATTAGAAAAAAACCTTCCTAATTACAGAGAGAGATGAGTCTTGGAACAAGACAGGAAGGTTTGGACTTTCCTTTTCTAAAGTCCAGAAGAGCTTAGGCAAACCTTGGGCAGGAAAGGCCGATCCTCAGTGGATACTCTTGAACTAGATGATCTCTGATTTTAGGATTCAGGCCTCGAGGACTATGAAGACTGGTAGCCCTGTGTGGTGATAGCTGGCCATCCTGTCCCTCGGAGACTCTTTAGGCAGACATGGATTTCTTGTGCTCAAAAGCGGCATTGCAGAGCAAAGGAGCCCTGTAGCAGCTTTGGAGAAGAGCTCCCAAGGAATGTCTTGTCTTCCATTTTCAGCCTCTGTAGTTCCAGATCTGGGTTTTCCCTCTGACTTTGCACAGAGTTCAGCACAAACGGGCCTTTGAACACCACTGGAACAGAAATATCAAAAAAACGTTCCTTTCCCACCTTGGAAAATGAGCACGTCCCTAACACCCTTATCTCAAAGCAGAAGAGACAGGCTGTGGAAACATTCAGTCTGGAAATTAATCTTTTGAATAGAAGCTGAGTCTGAACAGATTGTATAAATATTTGTGTGGACTCATTTTGAGTTACTGATGCTGTTCTCACCTTTGGCTAAAGAAAGTTTTATAATGATATTTTTAAAAGTCCAGACTGGATCTTAAAGTAAGTACACAAAGCACATTTGTCAAATTTACTACTGGAGTAAGTGGTACCAACACTGCTTTTAGTGAGTGTATTTTCTTACTGTAGTAGCTGACTTGGCCCAATTCAGTTGGAGGCTGGAAATCCTTCATTTGGGCCAAATCCACCTTAATCAAAGCTGATATAAATCTCTTGATATCGATAATCCTATGCCCCTAACCCAGTAGTTATTTTGGTTGTATCTGGCAAGATAAAATTATCTGTAGTCAAAACCAGTGATTTGGTTTCTAGCCACATCACTGAATATTCATACAACCTATCTTACAGCATTATATAATGTAAGCAAATACACCCACAGATAACACTTACATACAAACGTGTATGTGCACATATCCATGCAGAGAAGGGACAGGTCTGTGCTCTGCATGCTCGCCATATCACACCAGCTCACTGTAGTACAGGACAAAGCTGCCTCCTGGCACACACTAAACTCATCCCTGCAGGCAGTGCCATACCCAGCACCAACAATTTTGGGTGTGATAATAGCTGATAATCAGTCACGTTTCTGGGCTAGCAATGGAAGCAACGTCCTCGTTTGGGAAACAAAGGAGCACTTGCTCTGGAAATGCTGCAGTGCCAGTGACATCCCTGTGGTAGTGTTGGGCAGCATCAAAACTCTTTCAGTGAACTCTGTGTTGGGAAGTGTGTGAGTGCACAGGCCTTTGAATACATCATTTCTTTCTCTGTTTTTCCCAGCTGTCTTTACCAGCAGCACTATGACAGAGCAGGCCAGCCCTCCTCTCTCCCAAATCCGTTCATTCATTCTTCACTTAGGGCTTATTTTGGCTGCTAATGAACCCAAAGGTGCTCCACATACATTCCTTTTCTCCAAACAGCTCTTTTTCCTGTCTTCCCTTGAATATATTTTTGTGGCTGTAGCACAAGTGGGGCAGAACACTGAATCACTATACAACATTTTATTTACCAATCTTCCTTCCAACACAACAGCTCTCAGATTGCCTTTGCCTTTCTGTGGCTAAGGGGAAACAAGGGAACACATGGCTTTGTTCCAAATGTAGGTTGTTTTCACGCCTCTGACTGATTAGGAGTTCAGTATAAATCAATGTAATTCAGTACAAAGAGGTGAGCAGAGGTGTTAACCATACTTTCTGCTGAAGTACAAAGTACACACAGTGCAAAGGTTTCCTAAATGATTTGACCCTCAGTTTTTTTCATGCAGCAGAAGTACATGCCAACATGAAAAGCAAGCCAAACACATTTTGTTGCCATTCATGTCAACAAAACAAGTTATTAGGACATAAAATGAAATTCACATTCTCTGCTCATTGCACTTCCACAACAAAAGATGTCTGGCAGCTCTAGAGTATAAAGATTACCTCTATACACTATCACATTCTTCTCTCTGATCTTTTCCCTTGAACTTTGGCACTTACTTAATCATTGAGGTCTTTTTTTTTTTCAGGAACATGAGCAGCCTGTAACATGGAAGATATCTGAACGTGGAATCCTACATACAGTAAGTTTAACCTTTAAAAAATTAAAAAAAGAAGAGAGACATTTTTATAGCTTGTCCTATTTGATCAACATTTGTGCTACTATCTGACTTGTATTTTAACTAACTAAATAAAAATGCCCTATTAAGTGAGATGAGTATTTTTCCTTGCTGAGATTGCCTTTCTTTTCTTTAGATGGCAACAGCATCTGATGACCTCAGCTTTCTCAGCAAAATTCAAATGTGAATGTGTCCAGGTACAGGTCAGAGAACCTGGATACTGAAAGGAGTCCAGCTGACAGAAACAGTTATCAACATGTCAGAGATCACAATGGTGTTAAGGCACTGCTTAGAAATCTTTCACATTCTTAAAAAAAAGTGATATCACACAAGGAGATCAGTAGCACTTGACAACCAATAGGAGGTTGTCCTCAATTTCCAAAATCACTATAAGCAACTATATATCCACTGAAGGCAATAATTTCTTTCCCAAAGGCTACAATTCGTGGGCCTTAGCCAAAAAATATCAAGTAACTTTATGGTTGCCCAGTAGTATCTCTTTGGGGTTGTACAGACTCTTTGATATCAAGTCCACGAACACAGCAGTGCTGACCTTGCATTCCTCAAATAGCCCAGGAATAAGAGAAGCTACATCAGACTGATGCTGAGGAGCTATTTGGTACTGAAGTTATTCATGCCAAACTTAGACCAGAGTAAACTGGTTGGAATGGAGTCACTTGAAATGCATAAAGCAACTGGCTTTCTCATTTGGCTTGAGAGATTTGTGTATCACCGTCAGGTTAGTCAAGCTCACCTCCTTTCTTGTGGACCTGCTGATGAAGAAGTAAGCCTCCTCCACGTCCTGGGGTTGCAGGTCATTCACGGCCACTACATGGTCTCCGTGGTGAAACAAGCAGCCCAGTCGGCACGGACCAGTCCACTGGGAGACACTGGGGTGTTGGGGGGACAGGCAGTTAAGGAAACACACAGGACATGCTGTTCCTGCTAACAGAATGGCAACAGCTGAACAGGGGCACCCGTGGCACCGCTCTCTGGAAATAGCACACAGATTGAGTGACTTTGCAACTCCTCAGTCTGGTTCTAGCTGAAACCAAGGCACTTCAGTCACCCCAGCGGCTCTTCCTGACAGCACACGTGGCACTGACATTGCAGCCTGCTAGCAAGGTCACCAGAGTTGGGGTTCCCAGTTCAAAAGCAGTTGGCTAAACTCGCTGCAGGTACATGTATGCTGCTGCAGATGTGAGAGCCCTCAGCTGGACTGAGGGGATTTCCAGAGTCATCCCAAAAGAATGGAATTAAAATTTATTATCATGTGTCTGACCTGTGATACAGGTGTGAGGACCAGAGATCCACTGCTGTCCTGATGGGACCATTATGGAAATTCCAGTGTCACTTTCCTGCTGGTCTCTGATAAACTCTCCTTGATGACAAGTTATTTAGAATTAGCTGACCTGACAGTCAGATTTTGTGCTCTGTTCCAAATTATTTTGTTATGAATTTCTCTGTAAATTTAGAGGTAGATCCAGCTATTAAGGTGGGTCCCATTTCCAGTCCCTTTTGCAATGGTATTTTTTCTTCTTGCTGACAGTGGCTAAAAAAAAGTGACTTGGAGTGCACACAGTGCACCTGATCAGTGTGAACATGAGAGCAGCAGCAACAAGCAGTCTCAGTGCTGTGTGGCAGTGAAAGACCAACAGGAAGTACAGGAGCATTTTTTCTGCTCCATCCTCTTTATCCTAGTCATTGATATTTTAGGGAGAGCACTAATAGCACTAATTTCCAGTGGGACTACTAAAAAGAGGTATGTGCTCCAGCCCAGAACACCTACTTGTGAAAATCTCTGCCTAGCACTCATGCCTAGCACTGAACCACTGCTGGGATTAATTTGAAGATAATTTTGTGCTCACGTCCAACTCAAGGCAGTGTGACACCCTGTGTACCCTATCAGAAGATATATCCCCCCTCACTGTATCTCTGAGACACACCATCATTGTGGTTCACCAAAGGAAGGGTAAAACGGATTAGCAGCAGTGAGGTGATTTCACACCAAAACGACAATAGTAGCTTTTTGGGTGGGACTTCACTGGTAACTATCACACAGCATGCTGAGGGATCTCAATTCTATACACCCCTTTTCCTTAGCAGTAGAAAAAGAAACTCACAGGATCAACAACTCCTGAGGAGTCAGAAAGAGCAGAAAGGAATCACTGAAGCACCAGCACACCCTGCCCCTGCCCTGTTCTGCAGTGCCAGACCCACAGGGAGGTGTATGGCCGTACACTCCTGCACCTGACTGTCACTCATTCACACCTGACAGGCACCACCACAAGGCATCAGAACTTACCATATCAGTCCTGCTGCCTCGGTAAGTTTTAGGTAACTGTTAATATCAGCCAAAGGGATGAAAATATCCAACTTCTGCAGTTGGGTCTCATCTTTAACTTGACTGTGGGAGAAAACATCAGAGACCACAGATTCATAGAATATCTCAAACTGGAAGTGACCTATAAGGATCATCAAGTCCTTCTCCCTTCTCCTCTCAGGACTACCTAAAACTAAATCATATGACTTAGAGTGTTGTCCAGATGCTCCTTGAACTCTTGACAGGCTTGGCACACTCTACCAATATCTCAGCTGAAACCCAGGAACACATCTGTCTTCTCTGCAAGGAAAATGGGGAAGACACTTACCTGAGCAGTATAGACAACTGAACCACTGAAAGTGGTAATGAATTTTGCCTTCTCTGGAGGGCTGGCTGCTGGCTGGTGCTGCTTTCTGGAAAATTTAGGTCTCTGTTTGCTTCCAAGTCCCTTGGACGTGCACTGTTGTCCTGGCACTTGAGAGCAGACAGGAGCCCATCATGTCTGCACGTGAGCTGGCAACTCTCATCCAGCAACCGACTGGAAAGGAATGGTGATAAAAAACAAGCTGGTTTGACTATTCCAGGCACTCTTGATGTGTTTGAACATGGATCAAATAGCCTTCAGTGAAGAATAACAAGTTCTTGTAAAATATCCAGTGGACAAAATGACAGCTAAGTAAAATAAACAGTTCTTCTAAAAATGGACCATAAATCCCCAAATAAGCCTTTTCAGTATTTAAAGACTATTTAAGCAGCTTGAACTCATTCCAGATAACAATATGCTTTGACAAAGAAACTGAGTACAGGTTGTTGGCCTTGGCTGTACTGGCTTCTGCAGGGATGTAACACTGTCCCCTGGGAGATATAATAACTCAGATGTGCTTGAACTCA
The DNA here is from genome assembly GCF_000691845.1 of Merops nubicus. Classification (NCBI taxonomy): domain Eukaryota; kingdom Metazoa; phylum Chordata; class Aves; order Coraciiformes; family Meropidae; genus Merops; species Merops nubicus. The sequence continues at coordinate 36,074 of NW_008581174.1, read as the reverse complement.
TTTTAGTTTTATTTGCTGAGCCTTATAATGCCCTGAGACAACTCTCCTCCACACCCCAAACAAGACTGGAGTTAGTAGCAAAAGCTGCTCTTGGTATATTTTGGCTCAGTTGGCTCAGGCTTGTGAGGTTTTTAGAATTCTCTCCAGAGGCTCCCAAACTTACAGGAGAGCTTGAATAAATCTTTTGGAATAAGCTGTTTTGTAGGTCTGCGTTTCCAACTGCCTCCCACTATGTGGCATAAGACCTGACTGTCTGCAGGTGGCAGGCCAGAGCTAACAGCTGCTGACCCATCCTCTGGCTCAGGAGGGCTGGGTTTACCCTGCAGGCACATTTTTCTCTCCAGCATACTGTGCTGTAAAGATAGTTTGTAAAGTTTCCTTGTGGCACTACACCTGTGACACAAAGTTTAGGTCTGTCCTTGTGACATGCCAAGCACTGTACCTTCAAAGTACACAGCATCAGATCTGTTCTTTGGATGGGAAAATGGAAGGAAGGAGGCAACCTACGCAGGATCACATAACTTCTTACTGGAAAAGCTGGGAGATAATGCCCCACATCTACACTTCTCTTCTAACCACTACAATATGCTGCCTGCTTCAGAGAGTACCAGTCTGAAAGCTTGGCTGTGGTATCTGAGTAAAGTGGTGGGCTGCTATGTCATGAAAACCTACAAAAAGTATGAGGCAACAGAAAGTGCTGCATCCTATAGTCAGAGTCTGTCTAAATACAGGAGTTTGCAATGTGAGTTTAAATTTCATGTTGATGAGTTTGAGTTTCACTCTGGTATTCCCAGGAGTTCTGAACCTTCTGAGCCAAGACCAAAGAAGGACTCATTCAAACAAGATGCAACCTCTAGATATTGTTATGTAAATCCTATGGGTGACAGTTCTATCTGTAGCACTACATCACTTTTAATTTGCAAAATCTTAATTAAGTTGTTACTTACAGTGATTTCATGGACATATAAATGTTCTCCTTTACTGGGTTGTTCTGCACTGGCTTCTCTTCCATAAGGACATCAGACTCAGCAGTAGGGTCAGGCTTTGATACTTCAGTGGTGCACTGTTGGAAATACATAAAAACATCACACTTTAGCATCATTTCTTTGCCTACAGAAAAAAACACCTTAGTTTCCTTATTTTGTTCAGTGCTCATGCTCTTGAAACACATTGGCTTGCATAGCTTGGCTTTCCCCAGATAAGTCAATTCCCAGAAACCATGAGCTAGAAATGTGGTTTAAACTACAAGTTAATGGTATCTGGCATTGTTGACACTTTCAGACTGGGACAGTTTGAAAATCTATATTCTAACGTACTACCACAAAGAGTTTGTTACCTTTTCATTTAAGCAGGTTGAAAAAAGTCTTGTACTCTGGGTGTGCTTCAATTAAAGCACTTAGATTATATGACAAAATCATATTGTTAACATCCTTCAGTTAGCTGTACGGTCTTGAGAGAGGCTGTGACTTCTGCAGAAGACTGACCACTTCATTTCTCCTGACCACTACATGGGAAGCCTAGAGAAATTAGCCTCCCTTTTGACACCTTTGACTAGGTGTCAAAATTTGTTTAAAGTTGCAAGC
>NW_008581174.1:0-34460 GCF_000691845.1 Merops nubicus | reverse complement strand
CTCCCTTGTTTCACAGTGAAATGTAGACACCAAAATGTTTCACACCAAAGTACTGTTTTTTTTTTTTAATGCAGCTTACTGATGCTTCAACACAATTGCATTTTAAAATGTATAAAAATAACGTAGTGTTACATTTTCTAAATGAAGTTTTCACTTTTGGAAAAAAAACAACAAACCCACCTTGTTATACAAGAGGCAAAAGCCGTTTACAATGAAAGAGTCAGTTTGGGGAATTTCAACAAAATCAGCAATGTTTTTGTCAAAATGCCTCTTTCTACCAGAAAGATCCTTTGAATGAGTCTAGTGTATTTTTCCTTGCACAAATGAAAGCTCTATTACCTACTGCTTTATCTACGTATTTCTTTTGCAAGGTAGTAGTGGTTCCTCACACCAGTTCCTCCTTGGCTCATTAAACGTCTCCTGTCTCCTTGGAGCTGTTAACAAACCAGCAGAACTCACAACTGAGACACTACCTTTGCTAAAATACTGCTGGGAGTCTGGTAATAATCTTCCTCGTCCTTTTTGATGTCTTCATCTGTGTCTGATGACAGCAGATTTTCCTCACTCCTTCCCAGATTTTTATCCTGTTGGAAGAATGGGTTTGTATTTAACAGGGTCAGTAATACACAATATTTAACATGTGTTTTTCTATTTATGTGGAGCAGTGATAGAACCAGGGAATATTCACAGAAAACATGGGAAGACATGTTTCTCCTTCAAATGAGATGTACTCAGAGACAGTCTGGATTAGAAAGAAGGTTTCTGTATCTGTGCTCCTTGTATTTTTGAGATCCGCTGCACACACACAAAACTGGCCACTGGTGTTTGTACTGCTCATAGATGGATCTGTGGTAACTAGGCAGTTGCAATTGATTGCATCTTCACAATCAGTTATTTTGTTTAAAAATGAAGTGGGTTAAGCACTTCATGCATGACTCTGCATTTAGGGTCACTTTTGTGGAAAATATTTTTTATTTGCCTTCAGTTCTAAAGTCTGAGCAGGAAAAAAAAATCTGTGGGAAAACTAGAAGTGGACTGGGATATATTTGTCCTTTTCAAGCACCTTTTAACTGCTATCAAATAAAGAATGAATTTGGGACTTCCCTGACTAATGAGCAGTCTATTATCTCATACTTCTCCATGAACTAGGACATACCCTGCAGGGCTGGAGATCTGACATGGAATCCTTTATATCCCGAGTAATATTCTGCCTTCATGCATACCTGAAATACTAAGTTTGTGTCAGCTTGGTAAGTCAAGAAGAAATGAATCCCTCCACCAAGTTTACCTTTTTAAGTAACAAAGATAAATTTATTTTTACATCTCCTTGCTGACTTCACTATAGTGGAGAGCATGGTAGTCAGTATTTAGCTGCCTCCCAATGCAGTTCTCCATGCCGTGTTTGTGATGCAACTCGTTTTTATCTCCCCACTTACATCGTTGGTTTCCATGGTGATCATTTTAATAATTGCTAAATATGCCACAGAATATATTACTCTTCTCAAGGTAAAGTAGATTAAACTAATTACTCTCTTACATGTAAAGAGAAGAAACTGGCATTGAATACAAATTAAAGATGATGAACCTTTTTTTGTTCCTTGTTTGTATAAATGACATAAAAAGCAACTCATCATGCAGTAGGAGTCAGAACAAACCAGCAAATGGTCCTTCAGGAAGGGCAGAATAAAACCACAGGAGCAACACGACTGGCTGTGTGGTCATGAACTGAAGTCATGAACGACTTTCCTAATAACTTTGCAGGGGATTTGGATCAATCGAACAAGTAAACACTCAGGGAGGAGGGGAGAGGGAGTGATTTTATGGGGTCTTGAGATCCTCCAACTCCTAGGAAATCTCATAATGCAGACAGCACTCATCAACTTCCCAAACTGAGCCTTCTGTCACTGACAGTGGCTCCCTTTTGCCAAATGTGTCATGCTTCTCTTTGGCAGTGGTATACAGTACCACCAATACAGCACTGCACACGACAGGGTGATGCACGAGAGGACTCCCTGTTTTGATGTATTTGAGATATTGAAAGCTGTGTATCAAAATACTGAATTGCTGAGTCAGATGTGGTTTTGGTAGCACCAAAATATGGATTGAAAGGGAGGCAGGTCCCCAGTCTTCTCCAGCATCCCTGCCTGGGTGACGAGACTCAAGTGGCATTGAGAGCCCTGTTTGCATGAGTAACGGCTACTGACCCAGGAGCTTTCAAGATCTGGGCCTGGATGAGGAAACCACAGATAAAAAGCAAAATGAATCAGATACTAGAAATGTGGAGTCATACTTTTAAAGGGAAGTAAACACAAGGGATTAATCTGGCAGTCATCTGTCTAGACATCACTGCACAGAGAATAGCTGCAGAGCTGTTAGCAGATGCTACGCTTATGAAGCAAGTGAAATATTTTTATCCAACGAACAAACATTTTTGTTTCTTGTTAGCTGTATGGCAAGGCTACTTGTTTTCACACACGCTGAAACAGAAATACAAGCTTCGTGATATTCCCTCTGCCTCGGGCTAAAAAGGTAAAATCTAAATTCCTAATCTTTTAACCCTCATGGTCGGACTGTCCTGGTCCGAACAGCTGCATACAATACGTGCGCTTTGAGGCATCATAAGAATGAGAAGAATTAATGAATGAGACTGAAAAGGCATGTGCAAGAAAGAGACAGAAAGAGCCTTGGTATGCATCCAGAGCAGCACTAGTTAAAATCGGACTATGGGTTAACTCCCTGCATTCCAGAGCTCAGACTCACAATTGAGTTATTGCAGCTTCATAAAGTAGCGTGCCTCAGCTGAGCTGTGCTAACTGCCCATGGCATTGTAATGTAGTCTCAATTATTTTCTCTTCTTTCCACTAAATTTAGCTGTATTAGCTCATACTTGCTGCCAGCCTATACACATGGTCTGTGACTGCAATATGTGATTTACCACCCTGTTAGCTATGACAGCAGAACAGATTCTTTTCCCTGTGTCTCAGCCACGCCAGATCACAGTCCAATGCATAAACTGCTAATAAAGATGGGTGTAAACACAGCTGCCAAACTGCACAGTGGCGTGGTAGAGCCTTGGTTGTGACTTCTGTTTTGTTGGCCCTGCTGCAGAGGCAGCAATCCAGGGCAGAGGATGGGTGAAAACCACCCAAAACCGCTGCAGGTATTTGTTCAGGGACCACAGTTCAGAACATTTTAGCCAACAATGCATTAAAACATTCATCTCTGTATCTTTTCAGATCATTCCTGCCAGATATGGAAGCTAAATTAATTGAATCTGTATTTATGCTGACAGAAGGTCAATCCTGAGGTGTGCCTCAATTTAATAAGCCCTTGTTCTCCAGTTCAGTTACATTGATTCAGTTGCTACTGGCAATAATTTAGTAAGACTGTGGCACAGCTGAGAAATGTGATGAGGAGCAAACCCTCAAGCAGTAAAACTTGAGAGTTTGCTTGATCAAATTTGTGAGAGCTGCCACAAGTTGCAGTTGCTACACAGAAACTCTGAGGATATGCCTCCAAGAAGCAAAATAAACAAAAGGTATTTCAACCAGGTTCTTAGAAGGTTATTTTGAGTGCTAAACAAGATGTCAGGCTAAATATTTAGGAAACTTTCACAGTGAAAACCAGCACAGTGTGCTGGGAAAGTAGATGAAAATCTATAGTCACAGGTACTCAGGTGAGATAAGAGATAATAGTCACTTTTGCAGAGTGAACAAGTTTTTTGAGGTGTTCTGCTCACCAGGCTTGGAAAAACTCCTCTTGGTGAGTCACACTGAGTCTGAGGGGGGCCAGGATCAGAATTAGGCCTGTTCTTGTCTTCTGAGGAACCATTCTCCTGTGTGCAAAGGAAAAAAAAAGTTAACTCCTCCTACAGGTACAGTGGAGGTGCTTCACCTGCATGCAGCCCCCTCTAGCTGGGCCATCTGCACACAGCTTTGTGCCCAGAGAAGACCAACCGGCCGCGATTGCTTTGGGACAGCAGCGATGCTGTCCCTACGTTCCATTTAACTACTGAGGAGTAAAATCTGGAAGGCACAGAGGAACTAGACATGAACTCCCCTCTAAGCTTTAGAGCCTGAAGAGAGAGACAAAGAAAAGCTCAACCACAAAACAGTAGGAATGTGGCTAGCAGCTGCCAAAAAAATCATCACATGCCCTTGCTAAGGTATGACAAAGCAAATCTTCAGGGGCTTACTTCATGCCCACTAATCTTTGCCAGTTAGTGGAGACAGCCAACATTTCTCATTGCCACCCACACCTACCTTTAGTTATATGCAGAGTTTCCTCAAAAGTCCTTCCTTCGTGGGGACTCTGATGTTACCACAGAATCATGGAATCATTTAGGTTGGAAAAGACCTTTAAGATCATCAAGCCCAGCCATTAACCTAATTCTACCAAGTCCACTGCTAAATCATGTCCCTAAGCACCATATCTACACAACTTTTAAACACATCCAGGGATGGTGATTCAACCATTTCCCTGGGCAGCTTGTTCCAGTGTTTGACAACTCTTTCAGTGAAGAATTTTTCCTAATACACAACTTAAACCTCCCCTGATATAACTTGAGGCCATTTCCTCTTGTCCTGTCACTTGCTAATTGAGAGAAGAGATCAGCACCCAAGTCTTACCTGGGAACCCACCAGAGAGCAGAAAAGACCTCCCAGGTACCCACTGTACAAGCTCTGAAGAACTTTTGATGGAAAAAAGTAACTATACCTATCAAATTTTCCAGTCACCCCTAGAAGCAAACTCATTAATAAGAATGGCTAATCTGTTTACCTTCAGGTAGCTTTGCCTTTCCAGGAAACTGGTTGTATCTACAGAACTTAAGAATAGTGGCAAAGAGGAGGGCCGGCTTCTCACTTCTGGATTTGGAAGATCGTTGTTCTAGAAATAAGATAACAGCAGTGTAAGAGGACAGGTACCTGATGGGCATGGGCTACAATGTACCAATGCATTCCACTAGTCCAAGTTTGACTTCTAATGGCTCAGAAAGGTTGTCTACATGGCATTTTTCAGGAAATTTGCCCTGCTTGCACTCTGAGCTGAGTAAGGGATGCAAGTAGCTTAGTGCTGAGTCTACACCAGTAGGCCTGGCTGGCTGGTGCAGGAACTTCAGCCTGAGCTTCAACTCACAGGACTTCCAGCTGGTTCATAACACTGACAGACTACACGTGTAAACCAGCATGTCAATATAACCAAAAAGCACAGTGTAAGAATAATAGACAAGGTTTCATTCTGATGCATTAAAAGTGCAATTCATACAGCATTAATGACAGTCTTCTCCCAGTTTCCATGTGGCTTACTCTTCAAAGAGATTCCTTCAATGTAAAATTTGTCCCAGTGCAGACAGACTGTGCAATGCCTGCTTGATGCACACAACGGCAAATTAATGTCTAATCAAGGCAAGAGCCAACTTGCAAGGCCCAAATCAGGAAAATTCCTTTGCACAGGTTTTTAATGACATGACAAACTCCTTTCTTTCTAAAAACAAGTGCAGTAATGTGTCACCTGAGGGCAGCATCCACCTCTTTTGGATTCCTTGAAGACTGAAGATATCACAGTGATCCAGTCCTCTGTTTCCTGCCTGTAGGTGGGAACAACAGAAAGAAAAATCTACTCATAGGTAAAACACAAAGAAAATCCATTTCCTTGCATGCTTCTTCCCACGGGGCCCCAAACAACCCTTCCTGAAACCAGTGGGGAAGATCTGCATTTTCCTTTCCAGAGGGAGTGCTTGTGTGGCCATTGCTGGATGACCTCAGACTGGTGCAGCCCAGGACTGGGAGCTAACAGGTATGTGGACAGGGCTCTTGTGTGCATGTACAGGAGACACGGAGGAGAAACTAAGAGGTAGGACGATGCTTTCTGCTCCACTTTCTGTGTGTAACACTGCTCTGCTGAGCCCTGCCATAAGGTCAACTAACAAGGCTTGGGAACGTGTTCGGGCGAGCAGGATGAGAAACATGCCATGAAAGGACCCCTGAAGCCCTGTTGCATGCTTGTGGTGGATTTAGTTGGATTAATTCTGGAATGCTTCCCACTGAGTGTGGGCTGTGAAAGCAGTGCCCTGGGGGAAGGCGTGGGGTGCAACGCTCAAGCAACAACCAGGTATGTTTTTCCTCTGCCCTTATCAGCATTTCACACATCAGCTGCTCTTCTGCATAAAGGCAGAAAAACCCGTGACAGGGTTGTGGCTGGGGAACTGAAGAGGAGAAGCAGCAGCAAAGAACCACTGTGCCAAATGTCCTCCTTCACCTAACTGAGCTTTGGCTGACCACCTCAATATAAGCAGTTTCTGCACTCCCTGAGGACTGGGTTGCAGCCTGGGAAAGCAGGGAGCACCCCACCCTGTTGCAGTAAAGGCCCCAGCCGTCCCTCTTGGGAACTTTTTTCCCTTGGGAGAATTTTCTCCTTCAATCTGCTTCCCTTGATTAACAAACTATTTCCCAGGGCAAGATGATTTCCTGTGATTTATACATAGGTAGCAGAAGCTTTCCTGAGTGCCAGGAGCTGCTGGGTGAGAAGACAAAGCTCTCTGCTCTTCCTTGCTCCTTAACTGGTACAGTTTGACATGGCACTGCCACACTGAGGTACTGCTGCTGCCATCCCCACTCCCAGCCACATGCTCCCACTACTTTCACTTGTTGGGCCCTGTAACAGTGTGGCTGCAGGTAAGGTTACCTCACCTGTCTGAACCAGCAAAAACTAACCCAGCCATAGGAGGGAAAAGTGACACAGAAGAGAGCAGTTTTCCATTGGACTGACCAGCTGAATCATCTCATCCCAGCACTGCACCATCAGTAGCTGAGACACAGGAAGGGATGGGACCAGCTGTGAAGGAGCAGGACCTTGCCTTGGGGTAGCAGCTCAGTGTTACACTACCTTAACTGTAATGTCATATTGCATTTGCACATCTTTCTGTGCCTACCTGCTGCTCCCAATGAGGTAGTAACATCTGTTCCCAGTACTGATGGACATCACCTGCTCAGGGATGCATTTAAACATCTTCCTCACTGTTTCCATAATTTCAGAATTGCTTATGCCAACTTCAATATTTATGATTCTGTTAAGACAACCACAAGACATTTGTGTGTGTATGTGCATATTTACTCTAAGCACAGCATAATACAATGAGATCTGCATGGGAAAAGGTAAGCATTTTTCCACAGAAAAAGAGCCCAGACTTGGGCCACTTAAGATTGTTGATACATGACTTGAAGAGGTGATGCATTCAAGTTACATACTGATCAACAGCTATGGAGCCTTTTATGTTCTGGCCTTTTAGATACTTCAGGATGTAACTGCCCTTGCTGGATTTGGACAGGATGAAAAAACGCCTTTTCCAGGAATTCTGTCAAAGAGAAAGTAATTTGTCTCTCATTAAAATTCAGGATAGCAGAAATAACAGATGCTTGTTGAGGGATTGCTGGAATATGACTAATCTGTGCTAGCATACCTGTGAGCTGAAAAGCTGAAGAGGTGGTGATTTGATGAGGAATCCGTGCTTGCAGACTCCACCTTCAGGGCAAAACGTATTTTCATTTCTTACTAATCAAAGAGAAGTGAGAAGAGCACCTTTACTTAATTTGTTGCCAATTAAACTTACAAAGACCTGCTTGAACTGCAAAACTGCAGCACTTAAATGGCCATAAAGCACATTACAACAAGAGAAGACAAACACAAATCAAAGCTATAAAATATAGGGCCAGGCAATGCTTTCCTGATGTCAGCGTTACTGCTGACAACTGGCCCAGACTGTAAATAAACAATAGTGATAATGGAGGGGGCTTGGAAGATATCATGAGCTTCTGCCTTTTTTAACTGGTCTTATTAACTTCTGGAGTCTGGTCTTAATTAACTTCACAATTAGCGATCTAAAAGGCAGTAAACAGCCTCTAATGAAATTCGTAGATGACATTCAGTTTGGATAGGTTGCAAACACAACTAAGGATAGATCATCTTTCACAGTGACTCATGATGTGACAACAGGAAAAAGAATTACAAGTAAAACATGAGATACAACATTTTGGGATGGGGATGTCTGAATGTATTGTTCATGACTGTGCACGCTCTGTGGCCAGCTGTAGTTTAAGATTCACATCTTCTAATCACTGGTGGCTTTCTGATCAAATTCTCAGTTTTATTAATTCACTTTAGTGTCCAATGCAAGGAGTGGCAATCTCATTCCAGTATTGAAGCTATAAACCGTATATGGGAAATTAAGATTTTTTTTAAAATCCAGTGACTGAAAGGAGAACAGTCAACCTCATTTTGGAACTTCCAGTATGGGACAGAAGAGGATATATGTAAGTTCTGGGAAACGTAACATGACCAAACTTTGTGGTGATGCAAGAAAAGCTTGGTTCTGAAATGCCATTTACTACTGACTTCAATGGAGGTAAGGCTTCACCACCAGTGCCTTGGAGATACTAACTGCATCTTCCAGTTCCCGTTAATTTTTAAGGATTTTAACAGTTTTTTTACAAATGTCCATTCAAACTCTGTGTCCGGGACAAGAAAAATTCTGTTATAATGGGAAATGCTGCATTTAGGACAGATTCTTTAAGGAAGCAAAGGAGCAGAATTAACAGTGTAATTCCAGAGGAGATGTTCCAATTTTTTAGTATGCTACTTCCCCCATTTTTCATCTATTATTTACCAGAAAATCCTTAGCAGGTGGAGGGCAAAGAGAATGGTCTCATATAGTGAGAACAATGGATTGAAACCCCATTCAACCTTACTACAGACAAATTTTAGTAAATGAAATTTTGTACCTGCAGAATTCCTTTTACTTGTAGAAGCCATGTTGATTGTTTCTTCCACCCAGAGTGTAAAGAGAGCAAAAAACTTGAAGCTAATTCCTTTTGCTTTGCATGCTGCTGAGCAGCATTTCACTGCATGCACGGTTGTCTGGGAAAATAATAAACCTCTCACAAGTGTTTATTTTCATAGTGATGATTAAACTATATAAAATAAATACAGAAGAAACTATAATAAGCTATACAAATAGTTATAATAATTGTTCCTTTAGGCATATGATCAGACATCATAGTATTTTATATTAGAAAGTAAACAATACAATATATTATCTTATATTTATTATAATATAGTTACAACATTATGAATAATAAAAATTACAAATTTAGATAGGTCAAAGAGATGATTTCCCAAGAAAGTGGTGAGACCTGCCAAGAGAACTTCATTTTGCCTTTTCCTCTGCACTAGACACATCACCTGTAACCTAGGAATATTGCATCCCATGTATGTTCCTGACACTGCCTTAGCAGTGTGATCAGCCTTGTATAAAAGAGGCATAGCTTGGCCTAAGGAGTTTAAAATCTATTTAAAATATCTAGTCATAATATTATGGCAATTATAATTATTTGCAAGTCTATAGCATTCTTAATACAATGCCCTCAGAGCAATTTATAAACAGTGATTAAACAAACTTCACAGCTTTCTAAGAGGAAAATTATTAAGATTTTTCAGGGGGGTAAACAAAGAGCATCTGTTTTTATTTACATCAATTTATTTTTGCAGTGTCTCCTCCAGTGTTACCAGGGAAACAGGAATCTCCCTGTAAACCTGAGAAGCAGTTAAATAACCTGCTCACAGGCATAGCTAATTTGAGCTGATTTTCCTTCTGGTGCTCTTCCTTGGGAAGAAGAGCACTGGGGGCTCAGGACAACAGAGCCAGATCTCCAAAGCACTGCTGTTTCTCTGCAGTTCTGAAGTATGGGAGCTCTGCACTCCTCCCAGCCAACTGCATGCATGGTGCTACATTTTGCACACTGGACAGGTTTTTATTACCTCACAACTGCTTTCTTGTTTACTTAAAATCAGATCTAGTTTCTCTCCTATACATACATTTCCAATTTTTAATACCATATGCATCTGTAACATAATTGCCTCCCTTATAACATCCCTTACCCCAAAGCTCTCATGTCTTGGAAAATCAAATCCTTTCCTTTTAGTAACTTGGTTTGAAGTTAGCTTTTAGCTACACTGAGGTCCAGTGTCTCCAACATGTGCCACCTGAAGCTGTGGCACCTCTGCTGGGAACACATGAAGGATTCCAATTGCTGTTCTCCAGCCAATTGGAGATCTCTGCAGAGCACTTCTGCCTGTATATATTTTTTTTAGGGAAAACCTTCCAATTTTGCCTTCTTGGCAGAAAAATTTGTTATACAAATACAGTGATAGACTTACAGCATTTACTGTTAGGGTTTTCATCTATTGCCTACTAAAAAAAAAAAAAGGACAAAAAAGCAATTTCCAATACTAAAACGGACTGTACCCAAACTCAAATTGTTAGTGGCAATAGTAGCAGCACACGCCTGGGGTTCCAGCAAAAGACAAAGTAATATTCTTTTCAACATGACTGACAGAGTCACCACCACCGGCAAACAACGCAGCTCTCGCCAGACAATGTTCCATGGACCTATGGCAGGATGAAAATCTCTTCTAGGTTTCAGCAGAAGTCAAGATTTGCAGGTGGGAAGACAAAAACCTGTGAAATTACAGTTGTGCTATCTCACTCTGCATTTTGGGAAAAAGTTCTTAATTGTTGCATTTAATTACCTTTCCTCTTTAATGGAAAGCAACATCTTAAATAGGTTATGTCTAATTCAGAACAAACAATGCCAATTTCATGATTATAGCAGAAGTCAAGATTTGCAGGTGGGAAGACAAAAACCTGTGAAATTACAGTTGTGCTATCTCACTCTGCATTTTGGGAAAAAGTTCTTAATTGTTGCATTTAATTACCTTTCCTCTTTAATGGAAAGCAACATCTTAAATAGGTGATTCAGAACAAACAATGCCAATTCCATGATTATACCCCCTCAGACTTTTGTATGCCTGGCATTAAGAGATTTGATTGCTTTCAACTGCTTGAAATGCAATGAGGCACTTCAGTCAAAATCCAAATAAAATGCTTCAAAGTATTAAGATGTAGGCTATTATAAAACTTCAAATACGTACTACCAAGATAAGGAAAACAAACTGTTAATACTTACAGGCAAAATGTCTTTATGGTGTAGAAAGTTTTAGAGAAATATACCTTTAAGTATTTCCAGAAACCCTGTCTTGCCTCCTGCAACAAAACACAAGGTGTCCTCGCCCTGCATGGTGACTGCCTTCTTATAGTCTCTGCATAAATACAAACACCCTGAAATACGACCCACAAGGAAATTCCTGTTTCTGCTATGGGAAGTAAATTAAAGACTGTTGTGAAAGGGGAAATCCAGAAGATTAATACTCACTTACAAGCAATGAAAAAACACACACATTTGAGACAGCCATGAATGTCTTCCATGTATAAAAAAGCCTGGAGACAGCTTGTTTTTGTTGGTTCAGCTTTCTGAACAGTCCCTTCACCTCCCCTGAGCTGTGTCTAAAATACAATATGCACCCAAGACTGGAAGATAAAGCAACACTAAGAACCCAAACAGATCATAAAATACCATAAAATGCAACCAAGTTCAGAGGTAAAGAATGATGTTTACTAAAACATAGAATGGTGAAGCAAAATTTCTTATGCTACCTACGACATTTCAATGTACTTTCATTGCAGGATCAGTGTCTGTCTTGGTTATAGGTAAAGTTTTTGGATTCTCTCCAGAAACATCCAGCACGTCTTTAATGATAATGATTTGACACACCAAACCATTTGGCTAATCCTGCAGACAGCAAAGGAATTGCTTTTGAACAGAAAATAGATACAAATTTGATCTACCCGGGCTTGTTGAGGTGAAAGGGTCAGGCTTCCTCATTCTGAACAGGTTCCTCCAGGCTCTTGGGCTGGCAGAACCCTCAGCATGTAAACAGCATCAGTCAAATGGGATGTCTCTTGGTGGGAAATTTTCTTCTTAAATAATATTGATGTTTTCTGGACATGACCTAATGTAATGCTTCACTTAGCAGAGACACTGGTCCTGACACAAGGGAATGTTTTTCTCTTTTCTTTCTCTGCTACTCTAAGTTATCTTTCCAAGTTGTTTTCCTCTCTGGCAGTGTCTTCAGGTATTTTATGCTTATCTTTGTGTATTGCATATACTGGAACTAGCCCCAAGGTTAAGAATCTAAGATTCAGCCTCAACTTCTTGCTTTTGTTGTCAGTCAGCAGGTAGAATTGCTGTGCTCCTTTGTGCCACACTATTATCTTTCTCCAGGAAACCTTTGGTCTACCAGGAGACCTCTTGAAAACGTTGAGAGCACCTTGTTAGCTTTCCACATTAGAGCACTGAAGAGCTTCAAATAATGTTATGGTTTTGTCTTTTTTCTCAGGCAGACAGCTACCCTTTCACCTCTAAGCTGGAAATTCCCAAGCTGTCCTTATTTCGTGTCAGTCATGGTAAATGTACAACAAAATCTGATAAAGACTCATTCTGTCCACCTTTTTCTTTTTTTTCCTTTTAGACATTATGCCCAATAGGGCAAACAGCTTTTCCTGCTCAGAGAGGAAGCTCAGTAATACTAACTCCTCTGATTCTTTCTCAGCAGTCTCTTAAAGGCTGGTCCAGGGACTATTTCCAGTAATTTCTGTATTCTCCCAATGCTTTGAAGCTAAGACAAACTTGCTACAGCTTTTATTTAAAATAAAATACAATTCTCAAGGAAGCTTTAAGAAAAGAGCACTACACAAGAGGCAACATGCTCCTTACCTGTTATGCTGTTACACATTCCTTGGCATGACTTTAAAAACTTAAATGACCTGTTCCAGAGTCCCTGCTTTCTCCTTTATTGTTCCCAAGGCTCCCTGGCTTCAGAGCTACAATTTATCTGAATAAAAGGGTAGTTTTGGAGACAGGGGAATGCTGTTAACAGAAATACAGAAACAGGCTAGCCCTTAAGCAAATAAACACTAATGAACTATAAAGACACAAAAGAGCTTCCAGAGAAGTAATGAATACTGAAATGTTGACTGGACACATTTATCCTGGTAAAACAGGAATATCTCTAATGCCAGAAAATAGTTGAAGGAGCTATTTGCCATAAGTAATAGGAAGAACATTTTTGTATGAACTGCTAGACCACTGTACATGCTGCTGTATAAAGACATTTTATACTCAGGGCAAGATTAGGCACTGGTGGATCAGGATATTTCCATTAAAATATTTTCAATCATTTTGGAACACTCTAAGAGTGGATGTGGCCTGCCTAACCAAGGCATCCAGTGCCAGCTTACTTCTCTACACTACTCTTCAACACTGTCAACCTCCTCTTGAAAAGATGCTGAAGACCATCTGAATTTTTGTCTGAGAAAGGTTCTGGTTGGTTTTTTATGTATTTTGGTTGGTTTTCACTTCACCAGTTTGAGTGACAAACATGCAGCTGTTCACAGGCAATTTTAGAAAAAGGTCTTTATTTATTTCATGCGCCAGACATCCATAAAACAATAATTTATTTCAAACAGCTGTAAATTTGACTTATGAAAAAAATATACGCCTCACTATGCCACAGTATTTATAAGAAAATAAACTTAATTTTGAAACTTGGCTATATTAGTATGTACTTATTTTCTTACAAGTTTTCAAGAGTATAGAGTACATTAACTGGGAATAGTATAAACAACTAATCATTTATCAGTTTAACCAAATCATTAAACTTACTAGCTGGCTAGCTACCAACTTTAAAGAGGAATATATAAAAAGTAGGAATATAAACATCACTGATGTAATTCCAAAATACAAAATCAAGACTGTACAGTAACTAAAAAGGCACTCCTGGTTTCTGATTCAAGTAAGTATTTCCAGTCCTGGCAAAATTCCTCACAAACAGAAGCTATATCTAAACATACATTTGTTATGGGAACATATAATTCTATCATTTTGACTTTTATTTTTCATGTTTTATAACAAAGCCTTGGCATTAACTTTCTGTTGGTTCAATACTTTTGAATCAACAAGCAGATGCTTTTATTTCTGCAAGCAGAAAATCTTCAATACCATTGTTTCAGGCCATTCTATCAGTTAATTGTAATTTGCACAGCCAAAATCTTTATAATGGTGCTTTAATAAGACATTATTCAAGTACAGTTTTCCAATCTTTTACAAAGATTTTAATATTTTTCTATTTGTTACATTTCCATACTATTCAGGTGAATCATCTACAAATACTGATTTTGTGTTTATCCATCTTATGCTAGAATGGTAACTAAGTAAATTGACTTCCAGATTAAGCACAGAGCAACCATTAATCATGTTCATAAAAAGAAAATGAATGTATTAGACTATGAAACACCCTTTTAAATAGCTACAAACTGTATCATCACTGGACATACCCACAGTATGATGATCTTTGGGAATCATCAAGGAAGTCATGGTTCCATGAGCTAGCAGTGAAAGAAAAGATGAAGTCTCATGATTTAATTTTTCTGTTCTTATTTTACAATCTGTTTTCTGGAATAAACCTTTATGTTTCAGGGAGCTGACTGTCAGAACATCTTCAGCAGCCATAAATCATGACAGCCACACTAAGGGAAATCAAGATACAATAATTACTATTACCTATCAAGCTGGACTGCAGCATTTATTTCTTCTTTAAAATCTTGCATATTGTCCATCCACCAAATCCCCCAGCTTATACAATATAAAAATCTAGTGTAATTACATTTCAGTTATTAAGAATGTGTTACTCCAGCTTATAATCAAATCTCCACCAAACCCCATATCCTGATCTTTCATCACTGGCTGGATTAAAACACACTTTCAGAAGTAGAGTTCCTTAGTGAGCATAGAGACCACACAGGGAATCTGCTTCTTCTCGCTGAAGCGTGGATCATCAGACTGCGACTCAAAATTTGTGGCAACCACATAGTTGACCCGTGTGAGGATCTGCATGATCTCAAGTTGTTTTCCATGCTCATTCAGCACAGAGCACAGAGACTGCACAAACCAGGAGCCTCTTCCGGGATTCCTCCAGGAATAATAACCTTACAGGAAAGACAGATAAGAAAGCACTTGGGTCATTTTTCCTTTATTGATTTGTGCTGAAGAATGGAATAACAGAGAGATATGTACTGATTTGTCTGAAAGATTCTGGGCAAAGAGCAATAATGCACACATAGAAAGTTTAATTCTTATCACTTGTGTCACACAGCATACTACATTACAGAATAAACTTTATTAACTCTCCGACCCTCACACCACTAAAGTACCATCCTATATTTTTGCATTTGGGAAACTGCAAAAAGTAAGATTTCATGTTTTTCCTCTCTAAGAATAAGTTTCCATCTCTAACTGTTCTTCCTCCTGCCTTCATCATGTATTCAACATACTCACTAAACTGAGACATGGAAGGGCAAGATTCCCAGAAAATAGTACCGCCTTTGCCACCTGTAATGTCTGTGTCTTCTTACTTGCCCAGTCTGGGCTTTCTCCTGTTTCCGCTACAGCTACTGTAAAAGGGGTGGATAAACACAATGGGCTAAAGTGTTTTCTTCATCAGTGTACAATGTACCATCAATGAGGGTCAGTCTACAATCAAGTCAACATGGGTAATAAGTATTTAGGCTTCTATCCCCACCCTGATCCCTTTTTCTTTACCTGGCACTGTAGAATATGCAAAGAGAAAATCTGCTTCTACTGGGATTTTGTATCTTGGATTGGCATCTGTTTCCAGAGTGTCATTTGCAGGCCCAGAGTCAGTTTGTATACCTTCATCAAATTCAGAGCCTCTGCATGCCTGGAAGCAGCGAAGACAAAGAGAACTTGTCCAGTAAGGAGAAACAAGGTGTTACAATAATAAGTGTTCATTATATTTTTAAATGGATACAGTTTCAAGCAGTACTTTACACGTATTAGAAGCAGAAATGCAATTCTAGGGGACATCTAATTGTTCAGTGATAAAGTTGCTACCCGTTTTAAAAGAGATCCTGTACAGAAAAGGGAGATAATGGTGTTTCAGGCTGTGGATCTCAGTGGATTGTCTAAGTGCCAAGTCACCATTGGCTTATTCTAACCATGATTAATTTTACTAGTCTAGAGTGATCTTCATCACTCAATTGTTACATCATGTCTTGTGCAGTGTGACTTCTGGACATTTTCTTCACAGTGGGAGAAGTCCACTAACATGGTCTATGGTTCCTGCCATGCACTGCTCTAGCACTGCATTTCCCAGAATAACAAAATTATATCCC
Organism: Merops nubicus; assembly: GCF_000691845.1. NCBI lineage: Eukaryota > Metazoa > Chordata > Aves > Coraciiformes > Meropidae > Merops > Merops nubicus. The sequence goes on along the minus strand of NW_008581174.1, from coordinate 18,316 downwards.
GGGATCATCTCGTCCAATCCCCTTTCTCAAGCAGGGACAGCTACAGCAGATGTCCAGGAACATGTCTGGCTGGAGATGGACACAGATAGAGACTCGACAATCTGGACAATCTGTTCCAGTGTTTGATCACCCATTCCAACTATATTGCATTTTTAACATTTTTCCATTTCTCTTTTATTCTTAATTTCCTCTTAATCACATGGCTTAGCTAAAGGGTGCACTGGGACCACAGTCCAGGTTGGTAAGCTTCAGCTCTTGATCAGTAGCTTTGACTTAAAGCTCTTGCAGAAAAACAGCAGTCTGAGGGACTGATGTAACAGGAGCTGGTTGCCTTTATTAGGATAATTTTAAAGGCAACAAATTACCCATTTCAAGCCTATAATTAAAAGAAATATGACTTTAGTAGTATGAAGAGTCTCAAATAGACACACTTTTCACTTTGAGGTTGAGGATTAATTGATGGAACAGCCTAGGGAAAACCACATCTGCTGCAACTCCCATACCTACATAACACTGTGATAAAAAAGAATTCAGACCCATGGTATGTCAGTTAATACTGTTTCAAACAGCTGTGCTTAAAAGTAATATACAATTAATTGTATGCTAATGCAATAACATTGTATATATTTTTTGGCTACTGAGGGAGAGAAAACCTGTTTCTTTTAGAAGAATGCAGTAATTTCTAGAGAGAGCCTTATTCAAAGAGATCCAGACTGTATTACTTCTACTGATAAACATGCACTGTCCTCAGCTCTGTCTGCACAAGAGGGAGTTCATCTTTCTGCTTTGAAGTTCATGTATTACCAAGTACAAAGAGAAATCATGTAAAAAATTACGACAATACGTTCTTTACATCTGTGCATCCTGTATATAAATTGTCTTTTAAAAACAAACAATACGAGTCACTCACAGTCAACTTCTCCCAACATATTTTTTCACAAAACCTGCAGCAAAATCCAATAAGTTAACCTACAGGGTTCTTCTAGAGCTGACAACAAACATTGCGTGTTCTCCCCACTGCAGCAGACCAGAATATTTACCTTAGGCTATTACCTGAATGAAAAATAATTTGGGTTTGCCTATAAGGCTTTTACACTTGTCTCCTCTGAACAGTGCAGTCAAACTCTTGATGGCCATGGGTCCATCAGTGCCATAGATGAGGCCTTCTTCCCCATGGCTTAGAAGGATACAGGCAAAACAAGCGGCATCGCTGTGGTTCTCCGCGGCAGCTACAAATCAAACACTTCTTAGCCAGACAGAAGCAACATTTTAAATGAAAATCATATTTAGCAAACACAATTTTCTAAGCCTAAACATACATTTGGCATCTACTGGAAGGCATAAGGAGTGGATAAAGATGACACAACCCACTTGCTAGTAATGTGACAAAGTACCTTGAGTATACGAATTCATCCTTCGCTTCACTTGAGTCCAGCCTACTGGACCCTTTATCTGATATGACAAAGCTCTTCACCTAACACATAGGACAGGTGCTTCACCTAATATGACAAGAAAACTGTGTACTTCTGAGTTGACATTGGAGGAAGAGGTGGGGAATTAAGCCTAGTCCACTCAGAAACTGAATCCTGCTATATAGAAAATTACATGTAGTGGGGCCTAAGAAATACGTTCTAATTTGATTTGCTTTGAGCAGGGGGCAGATGCATTGACTTCCAGAGGCCTTTTCCACTCCAAATTATCATATGATTCTAAATTTTTACCTTGCTTCAGTAGTTTTTCCATATCATCACGGCTTCGGTCATTGTACGTGTAAACCTCAAACCCTAAGCTTTTAAAACTCTTAGCTAGATCTCCAGCATCCTTGTCGGTGCCATTGCGTGTACCCATTCCTGCCAGGAAACAAAGAACATGCTTGACTGCACATTACACAATTCAAAATAGTTCAAGTGTTCAAAGGTAAATTTTCAGGCTTACAATTAACAAACCTAAACAATGTCATGGTGACATGATTTTAAAACAATCCTCTAACAACATTCTCAGTGTTAGAGAAAATTGGGGAGATTTGTTCTAATGCAAAATAATGCAAGGTTCAATGTTAACACATCTCTCATCCTGAAAAATGCTGACATGCCTCCAGTACATTGCAGCCTCTATGGATGATTCCATCTCCTTTGGGTTATGCAGCATCAACATATGCAAAAAGCACCCCAAGGAAAAACTGTTGACAAGAGTCTCTGTGATATTCACATGAAAGAAACTGATGTAAATCTTTTGGAGTAAACACTGCATTTAGCCTGTTTGTCAAGACTATAGGAAAAGACCTATAAAGTTGACTATAGCACAAGTATCTGTCTGCTTTGAAACTGTATGTGCCCTGAAAAGTTAAATGCAGGAGTGTGAACAGAGCACAGCTAGAGCTATTAGCTTTTGTAGCTCATAGCAGTAGCTGAGGGACAGAGAAATTATAACATGGGCTGCAGATGCCAAAGTTCACATTTTAACAACACAGCCTTAAACTCGAGGACAAAGGTTTAGTTTGAAGTTGGTAGAGCAGGGTGACATGCTTTTTGAAACACATGCTGCAAAGAAGCTGCAAAGAGCCACTCTAATACAGGAGTTAAAGAACAGGAATAAATTGTGGGAACAACTACCACTCAAAAAAGATAAATATATCATTAAAACTCCATGTCCTAAAATTAAACTGCTTCTTGATTAATAAAAGTACAAAAATTCTGAAGTCTGTAATGAGTAACAGCAGAGAAAGAACATTACCTGTTTTGTCTTCAAAATTTTTGTTGTTTATAATAATACATTTGCCAACTTTCTTGTAGTCCATATTATACTGGAATGTGGGTGTAACAATTCGGTACTGATTACTGATAGAGGACTTTGGCTGTGCTTCTTCTCCATTCTTCTGTTTTCTAGGTGAACCAAATGAAATTACTGTTAGCAGCCAGACACATGCAGTGTGCCTATTTATCTTAATTCAAACCATTCAGGCAGCCCTACCCAATGTTTTTTCTTCTCTAATGTTTGTTCTCTTCCTTCATTTTTCAGATTGTGGCATAAAGATCTTGTGATTTCCATGAAGTGATTATTGTTTGTGATTGGATTCTGGTGATGGTAAAATGACTCTAGAGTGAATTGCAGCCAGCAGTGGAATATGCAGATCCTGACCCACAGATAAAACAAATGGCCTGAACGTGAAGTCAGGCTGGCAGTAACCTTTTGCAAACTGTGTATCTGGACGTGCTTTATTTTACTATAAATAATCCACAGAAGGACAGACAGATTTCCCTTAATAACTATTCCAAGCACATGAAGATATGCAGTTTACCCAATGGCGTGGCAGGTTTTGCTTCTTAAATCATCATCACCATCCCTAAATTCTCTCCAGATTAAGACCGAGTAATATGTAGCTTCTACTGATAAAGGTTATAGATATCAACAGGTCATGTGTTAATTTGGTCTGTCCAACAGCTCTGAACCTCTGCAGAAAAACTGAACACATCTTAGTGTGATCATCAATACCTGAGCCTTGCTTAAAACAAACAAACAAACAAACCAAACCAAAATAAGCCATAAATGATCTTTGTTAACATGACTGTGTAGTGACCCTTCTGCTATGCGCAGGAGTTCCAGCTTGGATTAGGAGATGCAAAGGGATAGCACAGACATTACTCACCAATTTATTCTAAATGAAGTAGTAAGAACAGATCACTTACAGCCAGCACGCACACGTTGGGTATAAGCATGAGGAACTCAGCAGTACTTTCTTTTAGACGTGGACTTTTGGGTACAATCAGGTGGCTTCAGATGTTGGTAAGATTATCTCAAGCAGCACTGAAGCTGGTGAGAGCCTATGAAGGGACTGATTCAACCTCAGAACTACAAACAAGCTTGGGAGCAAACCCGGATAGAAACAATGCACAGTAAAGAGCAGAAGTTATTGCCACCTCTCTTACTTGGTCCAGCATCATGCTTCCAATAGCACCTACTGCTGATGTCTGAGAGGAAAACATAACTTACTTTACCAGCAGAAATAACGGTATAATCTAGGGAGTTCAAAAGAAAATTAGATTTTCCCCATCATCTCAATTAATGTAAGTGCTTCCACTATTCTCACTGATATATTTGTAAAGAATTACTAAACTATGTGCTTCAATAATAGCCTATAGACATGAGATTGCTGCAAATTGATTTTATGTTGTTTAGGTAATCTATCTTACCTTCACAATTTAACAGTTGTTGTCTTTTAAGTGTCCTCTTTTTTATTACTAAAGGACAAGACTAATTGGAAACTGTAACAATCCTTCTCTAGATGATTCATCATGTACAAATTCTACTGCAATTTGATTTTAAAACAGCTTCTTATCTTTGAATGTCCTCATTTTCTGTTATAAAGGGCCAAACTAAGGGTCTTCACTTGGCAGACATTCTCCACATTCTCTTTATGTGTGATCATCCTAATATCATCTCCTCTCTTAGGCTTCTCTTAGAGACTACATAAAAAAGACATTGAAATGTATCTACTTGAGGATTTTGTCTGACACTTTGGAACAGTTTTTTTTCTGGCAAATTGGAATTATTGCTATTCTCCTTGCATACTGCTTCCTAAGGGCTCTGGAAGAATAATTAAATATGCTTTGCCTGAAGAAAAGATTTCAACCATTTTAAAGAATTATGCACAGCTGTATGCTGGTAATATTACATTTGACTTTCAACAAGTTCTTGGATTCTTATTTTAGCCTAAAATTCCCCCTGGTCCTACATGACTACAAAGCTCTCTGGCAAAGACATAAAAAATAAAAAATTCAAAATAACAACTAACCGCTCAGGTTGATGAAGAGGCTAATTTCCTCAGTCCACACTGGATTCAAGTTTCTATAGATTTATCTGACTTCACTGACTTCCTGAAAAAGTTTTATGACTAACAGTGGCTGTTAAACACAATAGGATATTTTCAAGGGGATTGAACACGAATTTCTGTTTATGTCCAACACATGAACAGTTGTGAACACTCAGGACAGGTCCACACGAGCAGTACAGTACCATGCTTGCACTGCCTGCTCTCCTGAAATGCTGGAAGTGATCTGATTCTAGTCCAGAAGTCATGCAGCCATGTTACACCACAAAAAGCCCCACTGAAAATAGCAGCTGGGGTTAAGGGCCATAATTACCTTGCCACACAACTTCTCTGAAACTACCTCACTTCTGAGTTCAATAGTTCACACTCATTCATGCAGAAATACTTGGGAGTTTCAGGCATTTAGCTACTACCATCAGTATTCCCAAAAGTATGTAAAAAAAAAGTACGCAAATCAATGACAAATATCACAGATGAGCCTCATCAGCATGGTAGCACACAAAACTCTATTGATAATTTCCCCATTCCTTTACAGAGGATAATATGGTTTTGTTCTAATCAGTCCTTCCAAGCTGAACAGGCTAACGAGACACAAAGCAACCACAACATGCTTTGCAGGGTTACGCCTATCCTTACTTTACTGGCAGACAACAAAAAGGTTCAGAAATCTTTTGGTAGCTGTCCAAACTAAACGAATAAGGAAGCAAAGGTTGTGAAGCATGCACATCCTGGGCCTGCAGTCCAGAAATTGTTTTGGTTTGTTTTTAAAGATTGTTTTCTGTGCCGACATAGCACAATATGGGGATTGCCTGGCTGGACTAAACTGACAGAATAAGGTCAAACTCTTCAGTTTCAACAAGCTAAATCCAACCTTTAATAATGACTAATTAAGTAATAAATATGTAATAATCAGTTCTAAGAGGATATACCCTGTCAGTGACAGGCTGGCTTATGACTGAAAGCCTAAAGCTTTCCAGCTAAATTTTTATTTGCTAAACTCTGAACTGGACACATTAATATAAATGTTTACTGCTGTTGCTCTTACTAAGCTTTCTAAACACCATATTTTCTTAAAGGGTTTCCACAGGTTAGTTATATCCTGTTCAAAAATGTTTTAAACTATTTCCCCTCAGTTTATTTCATTCTGCTTCTCTGATATCCAGTGTCTCTAATTTCCCTCTTTTTGGATTCAAACTTGCCCAGACTAAATAGAAACTTGAACTTTATGACTGTTTACACTCTCTTTAGCTTCTAATTACAACTCTGCTCTATCTCTGCAGTCTGCTAGTGGTCACTGATCTTTTCTTTAGACAGAAATATTCTTCCTATCAGTGCTCTCACATATTTCATATTCTCTGCTTTCGGTCAATAGTTCAGCAAAACTAAAACTCCACTCTGGCACCCTCATATAGCTTGCACACTATCTCTAAACCCAGGCCTTAGACTCGACAACATTATGTCTGGGAATGTGGTCTCACCAAGTTTAGACTCATTCGATGTAACTCTGGGAAAAACATTATCAACTTTTCACTTTTCAAATATAAAATTAAAGTTACCCATAGCATTTATCATTTTTCTATTGAAATTTGAAATAGTAAAGGGAAAATTCCTTATCACCATGAATGGCTAAAACTCTGTCAAAGTCAATGGAGATACATCACTTGCACCTGCAGTGAACTTGATCGCCTACAGGACTGCTGAGTACCACAACAAACTTTCTGTTACACTCTGGGTAAATTATGGTTTCAATAGGTGAGGATAGCAGGATTTGAGGATAAAAATATCACTGTTAACACACACTTATACCTAGAGATTATTTTCCGTAACAATTTTGCCAAAAGCAGTGTTTCTTAGCAGCTGAGATTTCCTCTTTTTGGCTTCTCTTCTACTGGCATCTTCCTGCATTTTCTTTGCTACCATATATTATTATGACATACCAATGTACTAAGAATCCACGTGCAGGAGAGTGGCTTCCTTGAGTGCTGCAGTCTCCCACCCTAACTCCCACCTGCTACAGCCAAGCTCGTGGGCTCAGGTCTGCCAGCCCTCCAGAGCAACAAGTGTTTCAGTGAGAAACAGCTGCTTAACTCCAATTGTGGTTTGACAGCTTTCCACAGGCAGGGTCTTCGCTTCCCATCACATTCAGAATTAATGTCAGCTCTGTAGTCTGGCATCCTACCTTTGTACAGGATGTAGAGGCCAATGACTTGAAAAAAACTGCTCTAAGAAAGCTGGTCTATTGGAACTATATGGACTCCCCTTGGAACCTACCACAATGCAGGGAAAGTTCTCAAGAGAAGAGTGGATGAAAGAGAAACATTAAGAACATGCAATCTCTAGGGGAGAAACTTGTGAAAACATGAGCTGCTTGGCCCTAAAACCAATGTGACACCAAGTACACAGAAGAAACAGCTCAACCTGGACAAGAGCAGTTACATAAAGAGCCTTAAGAGCAGAGGATTAGATGAATAAAGACAAATTTCATGATCATCGCTTCCCAGCCACAGGATGGGAGGAGTTTCCTGTTTGGGTTTTTTTCCTGTTTGTTTGCTTTTCTAAGAGGAGATTAACGTGTTAACGAAGATGAACTCTACAAATTATTTTACTGAGGGATATCTGGCCTTTGAAAACTGCTACAGTCTCTTTTTCTCCCAGGAAAGTTAGGGACTTTTGTTGCCATGCTGAAAAACATAGGCAGATAAAAAAAATCTACAGTTATGACACTACTCAATTTAAGGAAGCTGACATTCAGAGGTGGGTGAGAAAGGCTAAACCAGTCACATTGATTTCTGTACACACAATAAAAGAGAACTCTGTCTTACTCTTACTCTAAGAAGTTCAATCAATTTGGGCTTTACCTGATAAGGAATATCACAGAACAGTGCGCCAGTTTTCACTCTGGAATGCTTCTTCAATATGCAATCACATAAAATTTCTGAATGACTGAGAACAGATTATAGCAGTGGTACCATGACAAAGCCCATAGTACAAATCCTCTCACTTAATCCATCAACATCCACCAGAACTTCCATACACTTAATGTTGTGGGATGCAAGGTACCTTAAAATGGCAATGCTCTTTATTCTGCTACAAACAACTGAGATGTTTCCTTCATGACTTCTACATTTGGGGACTTCTTTAAAGGGTTCATTTGAATAAACTCCCCATTGAGTTACAATACTGTGGAAACTCGTGTAGACTATATTGCTGATTTCATTTTATGCAGTTTGTGTGGCTCTGTGCTACTCTTTCTGTCTAAAACTCCCCATTCCTTCCACTACTGCAGCCACAGTATAAATGATGCTTTCAACTAATGCTCATCACAAGTGCTGTGTTTGTCCCCCTGGGAAAAATCCTGGATTGGATTTTTTTTTAAAATAGGTCATTAAAGTATAGACAGGAAACAATGAAAATTCAGAGAGGTTTGTGTTTGAATTCACAAACCCTCACCAAGCTACATGTCGTAAAACTCAGTGTTCTAGAGACCAATTCAGTTATTCTTCCAAAAGAAGGGAACAGGAAACATAATTCATAAATAAGACAAATTTAGGTTCAATCGTTTGTTCTGTATTTCTACCTGAGTCTCAATAATTAGTGGTCCATTCATGTCTGATGCTTTCTGAGGATCGTGCATTAATGTCTTAGTCCTACAAAACCTTCTCTCCAAACTGCCAGCTTTAATACTTTTATCCAGCTTTAATACTTCTATCCAGTCTAGTATCACCATATTTAGTATACCTATAATTACTGTACACTCTCCCCTCTGAAATTTTTCTTCTCTTGAAACCTATTGGCAATAACAAGCAAAAGACACTTGTTAAACCTGACTAGAGCTTTTTAGATCTTAAGTTCTTTAAGGCAGACTCTTTGTTCTTTGTCAGATCCGTTTTGGTAAAGTGTCACAGAGATTTAGAGCTGCATGCAAATAATAGATTATCCTGTTGCCTTTTCCCATTAATATTGCATTGGGTTGGCAGAGCAGCAACATTTCTGGACAGGAAGAATATGTCACTACTCGAACTGTCTTTTATAAAAATGAATATTCCTTACAGGAAGCACAAAGTATATAGGATAAGGAGTAAACTTTAACCATAAGGGCTAGGCCAAATACTAGAGGTGTTTACACCAAATGTGATGGTGTGAACCAGGGTCACAGGCTAAGAAGGCAGCGTGCTACAACACGAAGTGAAGCCTACAATAAACCCTAACAGGAGCCACTGCAGAAGGCACTGGTGTTTGGGAGATCTCAGTCCTGTCTCCAACCTGACTCTTGCACACCATGGGCCCACAGACCGTTCCCCCTATAGTCCAGTGGCAGGTGCAATTTCCATCCCCCTCTCTTCAGACAGGTAACACATTATCAAGGACGCTTTAGAAAGAGGTTAAATATAATTGTAAACTCAGAAACTAAATACTATCCCTCACAATCTTTTTTTAAACAAAGGTTACTCAGGCTTCCAAATTATGTGCCAGTAGATACAACTGAAAAACAGCTTAATAGCTGAAGCAAAAAATCTCCTGAGGAAAAAGGGGCAATACTAATTATACAGGAGGAAGTTCAAATAAATACTGCATACTTTCAATTTCCCTACTGAAAGTTATTAGCAAATGACTGCTGACTTTGATAGGCTAGCACCACCAAAATAACCAGTCCTTAGAAAGCTATTTTTACATATGCTCCAGATAAATGTCAAAATAAAATGTAAAAAAATTCTAGTATTAAAGTCAGACTATTTTCAACAAAGTAGAAGGTTTTCATGAAGAAGAAAAGAGGAAAGTGGCCCTACAAAACTGGACAGAAAGTTTCCCAAAAAGCATCTAAACATTGTTCACCTATATTGCTTACTATGACAAGGAGATACTTACACAAAAGGCATGAAAACTGACAGCTGCAATTTAGAATAGCAAACACAAACAGCACTGTACAAAAAGAAACAAACCCAGAACATTAAAACAGGCCAAACAGTCCTGGATTTCTGTTCCCTCCAATGGTGGTGTTTTTCTGGTTAAAAGAAAAATTCAATTATGGTGCAATATGCCAAAATGATGATGGCTGTAAAGTTTGTATTCACCAGTGACATATGAAATTTGTGCAACCCTTGCATCTTTACTACTCCACCGAAGAGCCTAAACCTTGAAAGCCATTTTTGGGAAGGGATGGAATAAAAACAAGTGGCAAATGTGACTAAAAAAAGACAGTTTAAAAGTCAGCAGAGGCAAAGTATTTTGCTTCAATGAACCTGCAACTAGGAAGCTTATGGAGACAGTACCTCTTTGTTTCTTTGGAAACTCATGAGCCAAGCCCTCCTTAAAACTGTAAACACACCAGTTTTGAAAGGAAAATACTGCTGTAGTAGTCTTGAAAGAAAGGAGTTAGGTAAACAATGGGATTAATTCCATGAATTTATAAAGATGATAACAGAGCTGAGAGGGATGCAAGCTATCATTAACAAATTCTTTGTCCAAGACAGGACTGAGTTCATTTATCCAATAAAACAGTACTTTTTTGTTCTTACTATGACCCACACAGCACTACTGTTACAGATTTTGCAGAAAAATCACAAAATAAAATTGTTTAATTTTTTTGAAGAAAACCTGGCATTTCCCTTAATTTCACTGTAACATTATATCACTTCCAAGAGCAGAACACAAGCCATAAAAATATTTATTAAGGTAATACGCTCACTGTGCTTTGCTCAGATAACTTGATGAAAAGTATTAAACAAACCAAAGTACTCAGCTGGGGGGATAAGTTTTGTTACCCACCACGAGCCACTTAGTTGTACTCTGGTAGAACACAGTGTGAATCCTGCTTCTGCTATTGAATAACTTTGGGAAAGTAACTCCGTATGCCTTGGTCTTCGTTTTTCCATTACAAAATGGAGTCCAAACAAACTTATTTCATAACATAACTGCAGATCTCACGGCTTCTTTCCAGGGTGATAGTATAGTAAACTACAGAAGGAATTTAAAATTCATTGTTTTTACATCTGTGCCATGTTTATGGGCAGAGTGTGTGAGGCAGCTCACTGCCACGTGCCTCCTGGGAAAAAAATGCTTGAAACAAAGGCACTCTTACTGCCCACTATGGAGGGTTACAGTGGGTCTCAGTCCAGAAACAAATTCCTGGTTTTGATTACAGCACATTGTATCTTCCTTGAAGAGATAAAACCACCAGTGACTGCACACCATCATTCAATATCAACTGCAAAAATCTCAGGGTTGCAGTCCACAAAATGGGGCATTTCCCTGAAGTGTCTTATAGCCCCAGAGGCCTCTAGACCCTTGTCTTTACAGCCAAGATACCTCAGCTTACCACACTGCAGCTACTCAGCTGAACTACAGCAATGGCTGTTTGTCTGTCTTTTTGAGGCCACAATCTACATTGCATTAGCTTGGAGCACAAGGCCTGACCTACCACAAAGCTTCACAACTGCAGCAGCCTCAGAGATGAACAAAATCAACTAGAGAACAGCAATGTGCTAGTTGCAGTAACTGACTCTCCTGAGCATGTTTTCATTTGATCCCTTGCAAGGCAACCCACAAACCCTTATTCAGTTGTTTCTACAAACCTGCAGCTTCTGTTTAATCTGCAGGACATCTCTGAGAACTACATCCATGGGTTTTTTAAAAGATCCATAGGAAAAAGTGCCTCCTATCTTCTGATCTTCCTTCACCTATATCTTTGTATAGTGCACTATACATTTATATCATACAAGCATATATTTCTGTAACTAAAGTTGGAAGATAATTTGCTGAAATAAGTTTTAAATCCCTTATTATAAGATATTTATAAGATATTTCATCAAGCACATGAGCACTGGGGCTAAGCCAGCTCACTTTGTAAAAAGTTTCAACACAGGCTATTGTGTCTAATAATGTCCACATTTTGCAACAGGTAAAAAAAATGCAACAGGTAAAAAAAGACAAAAGGGAAAAAAAAATCCTATTCTTTCTCCACTTTATATTTTAAGTATTATTTACAGCCTACATGACAAATTCATGCTGTTACACCTGAAGCAGAGTGGACCAAAAGAGAGTAAATTCTAAACTCTCAACCACTAATTTGTAATTCATCTTCAGCTTCCTAATTAACTGCATGGTATCTGCTCTACAGGCTTCTCCATACCATCTGCCATGTAATATACAAATAACATTCAAAAGGTGAAATTTTATGAATAAAGAATATTGCTTGCTGAAAGCCTTTCTGTTAATTTCTAGAAAACCTGCATGTATGTGCCTTCCATGGGTGTTCTGGAAACTGAAATCCTGCATGATCATATCCTAGGTAGTATAACGTACATGAGCAACTGCCAATTATATGGAAAAAAACTGATGAAGCCTCTCTTATCTATCATAGGTACTAAGAGCAATTAATAGGTATATACATTGCTATAGGGACTGCCTGGAAAATGAGTTAAAATAAAGCAACCTGCCCAATACCTTTTCTCAGAGAACACTCTGGCTAGGATTAGCAATTGCAAAATGCTGGTGGAGTTATAATTAGCTTGATATAAGCACTGAAACCAAACTCTTTTAGGGTATTCATGCATGAGACTTCCAAACAGGAGGCACAAAAAGGAGATAAACAACAATCTACAGTACCTTGGCTCATCATCAAATGGTACTCCACACTGCATCTGAAAACAGCTTCAGCTTGACCTGAAGAGCAAGTCTAATCTTCTTTCCTAATGCTAGGAGCCCACCATGCTCAGGGTTACAGTGGAGAATGAAAGAGGATGCTCTCTGTGCCCAGGCCCAAAGGTTCGCCTGTGTCAGCAGTGGGTCACGCTGGACTTTTCTATGGGGCTATTGAAGCCCTCGTAGCTATCACCCTGCAAGCTGAGGTCATGCAGGGCCCAGCCACCTCTGCTGACAAGTGGAAAACACGCTCCCATCGCTCTGATTCTACCCCTGCTCCTGTGTAAGTGTAGGAAAACACAGCAGATCTTGAGATGGAGCTGGGACAGCAGACTTCAGTCTGTAATACAGCCTTCTTCCTTCTCTCAACACCTGAGCCATCATTACTACAATATTTATACAACTAACATTTCTAAGAAAATAATTAACACGTACAGTTTAGAAAACTTTACATTCTAATTCATACTGTTTCCTAAGTATTTACTCTTAAACAGTTCTGGTTTATTATAAATTTGGATTAATTTGGCTTTGATTACTTTGAAAGCTTAAAAATGACACTACATAATAGCTTTCCTCCAGATTTTGTATGAGGACAGCCCAGAGTTTGCTGTAATGAAGGAAATAAATTACTACACTAAAAAGGAATTGGGATACTTGACTCACTGTTGTGATTGCTGCAGATGAAGTTCATGGATAACCTGGTGTTTGCTATGCTTCACAAAATAAAATCTCTAAGGTGACCAGAAACAAATACTGACTGTGAGTTAATGAGCTATTACAATTTAGACTGGACACTATTTCAACATACTTGGGCATTTCCTATATGGCATATTCAGTAAGCATCCAAGGGTAAATACAAGCACTGCCCACAATTTTCAGTAACTGTTAAATACTCCTGCAGCATTCTCCAGAAGTTGAGTCTCAGATCTAACAAAAACTGCAATAACACAAAATAAACTAACAACCTCTGGTGTAAAAGAGCTTAATGAGAATGAAACTTCCCTATTGCTCTGGGTTAAAATCTTTTTATTCTTGTAGGAATGAACTCTTGCAGACTATAGATGACAGAACCAATTGCTTCTGAAATTTTCTGTTCATCTCTCTGGGGGAAAATATACTGATATTTACCCTGTGGAAAACAGAACCCACGAACTCCAAAAAAATAAAAAAATAAAAAAATTAAGAGTTATGTTGTGCTAGACTTTGGAGTTAAGGTAATGAAAGGGAAGATCAGCACCCACTTACAGATTAGGCAAAGGTGCACAGTGATTTGCTCAGTGACATAAAGGAAAAATGAGGCCAAACAAAGAGCTCAGTTCAGACCTTTGAGCTGCAGCCCAGAGCATAACTTCAGGTAATGATTCATCAGCTGTTATTTGTTTTAAAGTAACTTGCTATTTTTATTCTATCTAAGGATAAAAGAGATACTTTTCTTAGCAATATTTATTTTTGGAAGGTCTGTAATATTCTGTCACTGAAAAACCTGTAACAGAACTGCATTTTTCATTTTAAAACTGCAAAAGCTATGATAAAAAAGGTAAGGTATCATTCAAGGCATCATCTGAATTCAGACACATAAATTTTGAGGCAGGGACAGCTGATATTCATACAGTGGAGGCCAATAGAGTTTCTGCATAAGCATATGGTGCTAGCAATAGTACTTTTTCTACAAACCAAGCAATTAATTCATAAGATGAGAGTACTAGGTTTGCATTACCATGCTTTGGTAACAAGGGGACTCCAGGGGTGACTTCTGTGAGAGGTGCTAGCAGCTTCCCCTATGTCCAGCAGAACCAATGCAGCTGGCTCCAAGATGGACTTGCCACTGGCCAAAGGTTTCTGAAACTTAACTTTTTGCTCAACCCCAACGCTCCCTAATTTTTGCCCACATTTTTTGCAGTAAACAAAATTGATACCCTCCTGCCATCTAGTGGCTAAGAAAAACCCTAAACCAAACACCACCAACAGATCTTAATTCTAAATTTGTTTCTTTCAACACTTTTTGTGGCCAGTTTTTCCCCACCAACTGTAACTAAGTACTAACACTTTCAAAGAAAAGGAAATATGTAGAAGATAATTCCCCTAAAATGTGAAGAAGCCAGAAGAACTTGAGTGGTCTGTGGCTTGTTCTGAGCCTCGTGGCCTCCACACTGAAGCAGGCTCACAGACTTCTTGGGATAGAAACAGCGAGTAGTAGTAACCACTTCACTTTCACTCATTTTTACCTACTGCTCTTGCAAGATAAATCTCTAGTCACAGCCAGAGAATGGTGAATTGGAGCTGTGAAGCTATTGGAAACATCTGGTCTTTCTGCACGGCTTTGAATTAAGTTTCTTGCTGCCCTGTTCTCTTCAAGTTAATGTGCTTATTTAACAATACGAGGTACTTGTTTTCCTATTGAGCTTATGCATTTTAAGCCATAACAAATGAAACACACTGCAGAATTTCACTGGAAGTACTGCACAGATGGTAAAAACTGGGATGCTACAACAAAACAAGGGACCATAAAATTGTAGTTAATCTAAAGCTTTCTAGGTATCTTATTTTACAGGTTTTAATTTCATGTTGCCAAAATGAAGCCTTTGCAATCAAGACAGAGCCATGCTGGTTCCAACTAAAATTACATTCAGTCCAGCAGCTGGTACCAACCAGTAAAGAGATTTAAGAAAACAAAAGAAACTGGATACAGAAAATATTCTCACAGAAACCTAATTTAGGATCATCTTCTTTAACAACATCAATGGTAAAGATTTTAAGATTAATATTCTCACTGGACTTTTCTTCCACAACTACATCTAATAGCTTCTGAACTCATCTAAAATATTGACATCTGCATATCTTGTGACTTCAAACTCTACAGTTGTGCTCTGCACGATACAAAAACTGTCATACTGGTTGTGTTAAACCTACTGCATGAACTTTTCATTGGATGTCTCCCAAGTTTCCTGAGAGGCACAAGGAATGATCATCCTGTATTCACTTTCTCCTCCATTACAGTCATGATTTTAAATCATATCCCATCTTCCTTTATCATCTCACATTCCTCTCCCATCTTCCTTCAGGCCAGAGAGTTTTAGTTTCTGTAAGTCAAAGATCTTGTCACTGTGCTTGGATTTCTAAGACCTTCACTGTCAACCAAATAATTCTCTAGGCAATCATCACCTTCTTCACAAAACTCAGATTCCTCAGACTCATTTTTTTTTCTACAAAAGCTAAGGAGAATCTTCTCAATTACCTCATATTTAATATGAGCAATGTTTTACTTCTAAAGAAAAATGTTTCAAATTGTATCTTCAAGGAGTTTCTAAAAGATGAATGCCTCAAACTCATGCATAGCCAAATTATTTGAAATATTTCTTACAGAAAAAAGTGATAAAAATGCTGATTATTGCCTTTTTTTCAGGGATTATTAATTCTGAGTTGCATAATTAAATAACAGCATTAGATTTCTTTTATAAAGCAGACCAAAACCACACTTTTATGTAAAAGTTTAAAAGAAATATTAAAAAAAAAAATTTGGCAAGATTTAGAAACAAATGTTACATTGTCTTTTTTGTCTGACACGATTCTGTTCAAATTAATAATAACATACACATTATGAAGTGTATTTGGGAAATGATAAAATGAGACACAGAAGGTAAAGTGATTTGCTTAACAGCACATCAAAAGTCTTGTATGACTAAAGAATCTTCACTTTTCTCACAGGTTGGTTACCTCCATTAGACTCATAACAAGCAGCAAAAATAAAATTCTATTCTCCATGTACTTTCTCTGAATTGTGCTATTCACTTGAACGTGAATAGCCAATAGTTAAGAAAAACCAAAACCTCTCTGTAAATACAAGTTTTTGTAATAAACATCACCAATAAAATCCATATTTCTCTCCAAATCCATGTTCATAATGTGAAGTAGCCATTAGCTGTCTTTCAACGGTGTTTGCACATTTTGCATGTTCATTTTTCACTTTTTGCATTTTCCATCACATTTATCTAGTGTTTTCAGGAGTACAGGCAAGCACTACATAGTTCTTGCTTCCTATACATTTAATGAAAGTAAGCTTATGCTTCAGTGAGTTTTAAAATGAAAAGATTTTAATTTATTCTGTAACGGGCTACAGAAGACTCAGCGAGGCTTCTTTGTGCTACAACCTAGATGGCACATCCAGGCTTTAAACTAACTTAAATAGTCAGCAGGGAATTCCAATGATACAGGAGATTAGCTGAGCTGAATGCAGTAAAATAGATAATTAATGGCATACTTAATTCCCAGCTCCATCAAAGGGTAATGGTTAAAATGAGGGACTATAATTGATGCTAAATGAACTCAGTGGTCTCTTGACTACCAAACAGAGCTTATGGGAGATAGTAAAGGTCTCCCTGTAGGGAGATACTATATAGACATGCTCAAAGGTACAGACCAGATACATCAAACCTATACAACATAAACTCTCTCCCTATCCAGACCAATTGTGACATTGTGGATAAGGCAAACTGAACACCACAGTCACATCAGAAGGGTAGTATGACAGCTGATACAATAATAACAGGATTAAAAGGAGTAACTTACTTTCCAAAAAGTGAGAATCTGCTACTTCTGTCTGGCTTTGCATCAACCACATCTTCGTTATCTTCATCACCTCCCTTTTGAGTAGAGTTATCAACATGCTGATCTCCTGACATCTACAAATACACAAATGCAAAAGCCAGTCAATGAACACTATAATTTTAGAAATATTTCTATAAACCAAACCACTAAACCAGATACATGTGAGGTTGTTATTTATACTGCATAACACATAAGTAAGAGTGACTATAGATTTCTGGGCCTGAATTAACATGACATTGCATGTGCTCAGCCATCTGTATTACCCAGTGGCAGTTACCAACAGTGATCTGTCTAATACCACTCCCAAAAACGCAGATAAGAACAGAACTAAAAAGCATTTTATGCTGAAAGATTTTATGAGTAATTCCCAGAAATGTTCTCATGGTCGGGAAAGGGGTATGTTGCAAAGAAAGGAAGGACAACTAGCTACAAAATATTTGTCATTGTAAACCTGTCCAGTACTAAGACACTCAGAGAGCTCCTCTGTTTTCATTTGCATACACACAGCCAAATGTACATAAGATAAAAAAAAACCAAACCAAAACTGTATTATCTTCCATGGAGATCTTAGGTATTCATTTCTCTGTTTCGCCTATATCAACAGTTAGTATGAACTTTATATGCTTCTCCTGAGTAATTAACACAGGTGTACGGCTGTTAGGAAAAACACACACTGTTTCTCAGAAATTAAAAGATCTTTTCATTACATAAAGCAACCTCTTACACATATTGCTGTATTTCAGTAGCTTTTTTTATTGTTACTCAAGAGTAAGCTTGGAACATCTTCACTAATCTCATAGGCAACACAGGACACTGCTAGACAACAAGGCTGAGCTCATGTAATATGGTCTCTCTGTCTTCTTCTTGCACGTAATGAATTGCCCACTCAGGAAGTTTATTTGATCATTAAGCTGGCAGAAAACTGCAAGAAGAAAGGAGTAACTTTTCTGAGAGTGCAATGACCTGCAGCTGCTCAGGTGCAGGTGGCACAGGCCACTGCCCTGAACCACCTTGTCCAACTCTGCCTCCACGTTTTCATGAGGAAAAGCAACAACGGCCCCTGTCCCTTCCTCATCTTTAGGAGGATTAAACTCGGTTTTATTACTCAGAAAAGTGGCCGGAGGCCGCCGGCCGCGCCCCGGGGCTCTCGCAGGTTTGCGGTCTACACCCGCCTTTGACAAACAGTCTTCCTAATAGTTTTTGAACACCTAAGCCCGGAATGACGCGCCGGCCGCAGGTGGG
>NW_008581173.1:7479-13046 GCF_000691845.1 Merops nubicus | reverse complement strand
CACCTTTACTGGACCTGCCCCTGAACACTGAAAGTGGTTTAAACCACCACATTTACCTAAACCCCTGTACATAAAGTCTGGAGTCACTGAATAATTTTGCCAGATGTTCTTACAGATGAGCAATGAGATTGTAACTAAAACCAAAGTAGTTTTCTAGGGAAACAAAGGATGTTGACTCAGCTTAAATATAATAAAATATAACAGGAAGTGCTTAATGTTTGTTAAGAAGAGAAGGCCACAATACTGAGAGGGATCCTTTCAGTCATATAGAATGGTCATCATCTTTGTAAACCAAATAGTGTTTTTTCTTTTTCAGAAATGTATTAAAATAAAAGTTGTTCCCTCTCTGACACCAGTTCTGGAAGGCTTTTTCATAATTCTGATTCTTGAGATAAATAAAAATTTTCTTCCAGATCACAATCCTAAAGTACTTCATGCTGAGATTATGGATATACCATTATGCAAGTGCTGTGTCCCTTAGCTTAAATATGCCTTTTCCTTTCCAGTGTTCATCTTCTAATACATTTATGAATAGAAACCATATTTTCTCTTGGGCTTTTTTTTTCATAGACTAAATAAGAGGGAAATTTTTAAATTATTTTTGAGCTTAGCCCTGAACAAGCAATCCAGTCATAGCCAGCAGAGTTTTCAGATTTATTAGATATAGGAGTATCTCACTACATCTACTTATTTTTTTTCCCAAGGAAGTACAAAGTGCCTGCAAAAGGCCACAAGTGGAAGAAAATTGGTATGTTGGTAAACTCTGTAGGAAAATCTTTATTCTGTTGTTGTGTAGAATAAACATATAAAAGAGAATCTCCTTTTTTTCACTCAGTTTGCTTCTAATTAAATAATCCAAGCTTGTGTGTACTTGTGGTAACTCCTAAAGTGCTACAGAGCACATTCACAACAGATTTTATATTAATTAAGTTCTCCCTGCCATTGCTTTTTCTCCTTTCTACTATTAGTTTAGGATACACCCAGGAAGCATATGTGGAGCCTGATATCAGGATCAAGCTCTGACAGAAATGATATCTTGAATACTGTGTAATTCAATAGTTTTAGCTGCATTGTTGCTCTTTTTCAAACTGCAAGAAACATTTAACTGCACCAACTCTCTGTGAAATACTGTTCTTCTTGCAGAATAAGATGACTTAGCAGGAGGCTATAAAGCTAGCACTCAAAGTTTTGCTCCCTTAAGGTGCAATGCAGTGTGGAAATTAAAACTGAGTTGAAAACATGTTAGTCTGTACTCAAGGCACAAATGTACAGTCTTTAACCAGAAGCCAACCACCAGCTACTTATAGAACATGCATTCTAGGGTCCTGAATGGATTGTTTGTTTAATAGTCGTATGGTAGTGAGATACCTAAGATAGGACATAGGCTGAATATATAAACAATGTAAAACTCTGCCCCAGAAATAACCTGTCTCAATGTATTTGTGTATATCCTAATGAACTTTTATCTGTTATCAAACCCCACACAGCCTCTTGCTTACTCTTCCCTTGCTCACTCTTGGGATGGAAGCGACAATTGGAAGGGTAAGAGTGAGAAAACTCATAGGCTGAAATTAATAACAGTGTATTAGGTAAAGTAAAAGCTGTGCTTGCAAGCAAAGCAAAACAAGGAGTTCATTCACTACTTCAGGTTCCATCACACATAATGGTTACTTGGGAAGATAAACACTGTAATGCCAAACATACCTCCCTTCTCTTTTTCCTGCAGCTTTTATTGCTGAGCACATCATATGATATGGAATATAACTATGGTCAGTTGGAGTCAGCTGTCCCAGCTCTGTCTCCTCCCAGCAGCTTGTGCACCCCCAGCCTACTCACTGGCAGGGCAGCGTGAGAAGCAGAAAAGGCCTTGACACTGTGCAAGTACTGTTCAGCAATAGATAAAACACTGGTGCGTTATCAACATAATTTTCAGCAGATATCCAAACCACAATGCCATATCAGCTACTATGAAGAAAACTAACTGTATCCCAGACAAAAACCAGTACACAAAGTTAACATTTTGAGAACTTTAATGATTGTCTTTCACAAGAGTTATTTTTGAACTGCTGCTCTAAACATCTCAGGAAGTACTCTGCTCCTCCTGTTATGATGACTAAATCTGGAGTCAAAAGAAAGGGAATGAAAAATAATGGCTTCAGCAGGGACCATTAAACAACCGAACATCACAAATCAGAGCTGCTAACAGAAATTATTTTCATGGCATCAAAGTAGACAATTAAGTACTGCAAAGCAGAAGAAATCCCTGTGAAGAAATAAAAGCCAAAATGTTTGATTTCCCCTATATGTAAGAAGACTAATTTTATCATTTACTTAGGCACTAGAGAAAGTTAAGAAAAACCCTTCTATGGTGAAGCAAACTAATATTGTGTCCTAATGAGCGATGAAGAAGGAACTGTTACCATTCCTTACCCCACTAACAAGTCTATACATAGAAAATTTCCATATTACTGTCACTGTTAATCATTTGCATTGCAGAAGTCAGCAAGAGCTATCAAAAACTAAGTAGTGTAACTTGAATGCCAGCTGCACAAAGTAATCAGAGTCTGGTGGGATGTATAATAAAATATGCCAGGCTGTGTCATTATAATGCACTTTTGAAAGAATTATGCATATTCATTCTTCTCATTTAGCACCTGAATGACAACGAGCAGGTGAGAACATCAATACAATTCATCAAGCAAGACAGCTGCCATTATGAACAAAACATAAAAGTGTGACAGTTGAAAAACTGAAGGAATGTTCTGCTCATACCTTACAGGCATTGTTATTCTTTGATAGTGAAATTAAGCTTGCTGGGAAGAGGGCTCTGTCTTGTTGCCATTGTAGGTAGCCCTTCTACGACAAACTGCAAGAAGTATGTACTTTTTAATAAAGCCCCAAATAAGGTTTTTAAAGTTATTGTCAGTATAAGGAAACTGCCACTTTGTTCTCAGCTCTTACATACCCAAATCTGGTGCTTTTTTTTGTTTGGGTTATTTGCTGTTTTGTTTTGTTTTCCCCCTGTAAAACGAATGGCTAGACTCATCACTCTTGAGCTCCAAAACATGGCTTTCTGTTGTAACAATGAAGGATAAAATTATACCATGACATTACTGAGTGACAATAGAATCAACTCCCTTCTCTATTTCTACCATGTGTTTTTGGATTGCAAAAAGCTGCTTTATGTCTGCAAAACAAATAACTAAAAGGTATTTTCTGAACTCTGATTTTACCCTTCCCCCCAATGCTTTACAATACAATATTGATAAGATGCTGTCTCCTATCCTTCAACCCACCGTCATTCTTTGATGAATTATATCCAAACAGATTGCAAAATAGAGCTGTCTTCAAAGAATTAAGACTTACTGTTTTGTAATGAGACTATTGTGAAAGTCACAAACTTACACAAGGGTTTGTAAAATATTCTAGAAAAGAAAAAAATATACCTCACATTTATCATAGCAGATATTTTGGAATAAATTATTGCTTGTAGGGCCTTAATGGCAAGAACAATATCCAGACCACTGTTTGCTTTTTTTTTTTGCTGTAAGATCCTGTTTTATGTAAAACTTTGGTTGGGATTATTCCCTTTTCTTCAAGACAAAATCAAGAATAGATGTTAATGACTGGTTGTCCATGACACCTGAAACATTGCAAGAATTCTGTTTCAAAGCAAAGAGAAATTCTGGTATGTCGTGGATTTTGAATGTTATGGATTTCAAATATTACAGATAAATCTTGAACTATTTACACAATCTAATTGAAAATGAAAGTATGTATTATTACCATTTGAATAGTGAAAACAGTGGTCACTGAAACTTATTTCAATCTTAGTTCTTTCCACTCTTAAAATTAAATTGGCATAAACCTTAAGTACATAAACCCACCCATGAGGTCTCAATGATGTTACTATTTTAGTAACTAGTAAGTGTGAAATAAAGACCTTCATGGCCATGGTGGAAGAGGTATAAAATCCAAAATGCTTTTTTATTTGCCATCAAACACCACTATCAGCATCTTTTCAAAACAGAAGGAGGGGAGGGGGACTCAATCCTTCAGCAGCCTTTAAAACACACAGAAGGAAGATCTGAATAATTTTTTTTAGGGATGATGAGAATTTCACTATCAAAATGTAAGAATCTTAAAGATTTAAGAATTCATTTAAGAATTTAAGATCTTTGTGTCCTAAAATTTCTACATTTTGTAAAATTCACGTATTTTTCTATCTTGATCTACAATTCTTTTCTTTTGGATGGAAAAATTTTCACCTCATCTCTTATCTTCCTGAATTGTAGGTGCAGCTAAGTACAACTTTCCCTTTATATTTATTATGCCTTTAATTTTGCATTTTATATTAGTTAAAATCTTAAACATTGTGAAGTAATAACTAATAATTTGAGTTACAAAAGCACTTTGACTTTTTTTGTGCAGAAAAGGCACATAGCTTCTTTATTTCCTGCCAGAATGTAACTTCTTATTTCTATGTAGAGTTACTGTCTTAATCAGTGCATTCAAATCTGATTGCATACTGACTGTATTTGGTCTTTAGGATTAAGTGGTAATTATAAGATCTACAAATAGCAGATGGGTAGAAGAATTTGAATTGTTTGGCCATATCAGAGATGTGTTAAGAATTTTCGCAAGCATCTGGACTTTTTGAATGGGTAATGAAAACACTGGGCATGGGAAAAATGAAACTATATACTGTAAGATAAAACAGCCTATTCAGCTGTATGTATTTCAGGGCTGAAGAATTGAAAAAGGATTAATGAGAGTAACTGCATAAAATATAGGGTCATGAAAGGACTCGGTTAATATTTTGGGACATTGTTTGTGAATGGAATTTCCAGACACAAAAGTAAGTGAGTATAAAACTTACCATAGAATCATTTAGGTGGAAAAAGACCTTTAATATCTAGTCCAGCCAGTAACATAACACTGCTGAGTCCATCACTAATACCTAAAGAGAAAATGATAGACACATTGCATCACATTTAATTGTTGATACATGATGGTGCACATCAACATATAATGGAAGTCTACTGGAACTGTGACTAAATAAAAATCAATCTCAGAGCTTGATAGCCCAAGATCAAAAAACATGTTTGAAAGAAAATGAGTGTGTCTACATTATACATGATGGACATAAAATCACTTCATCTTGATTTTCTGAAATAGTAGAGTATATATGTTACTGCTATACGAATTTCTTTATTTCATGTATACATTTGCAGTATTTAATAGATAGAAATATTGCTAATTTAACATATTTTACTCCTTTTTCCTGCCACTGATCTTTCATCATGCTCACAGTTGATCTCCTGTGTCTATAAAATATTTTGTCATTACACAGCAACTATTTAGTTTGTTAGATCTATACTAATTTGTCTCACTAATTTTCCTTCTTTTGACATTCAATTTTCTTGCTTATTTCTACACTTTTCAGCTAAAACTCCATATGTTACTGGAGAGAATAACTTTTAATATGCAGTACTGTAATATAAAGATAAACAAAAGTTAATTAGGACATAGCCATTTGGATGATCCTTTTATCATTATTTCAGCAG
>NW_008581173.1:1181-7462 GCF_000691845.1 Merops nubicus | reverse complement strand
GCAGGAATCGTAATTAATTAATTAGAAACATGTAAATTCTAAAATAGCATGATAGTTGATATGTTAATGGAATTTCTCAATTCATTTTACATGCATGAATTGCACATTTTTTAAAATGTGTTTGTGTTTTCTATGGCCTTGATTTGGTAGATTGATTTAGTTTGTAAATAAAACCAAAATTATTAAAGATATTTTGGAATTATGGTAGTTCAGTCTAATATGGAATACATTCAACTCTCTGCCTGTCCCTTTAACATTGTGGTGGTACACAGACAGACACACACACAGACAGACACATCCCCCCCCCCACACACACCCCCACATCTCCCACCCCTCCACACACCTGCCACTACCCTGGGCCACTGTGAAAAGGCTAGTTTTATGCCACATTGCAAAAACACACCTATTGTTGCTTAGTTTTGTAATGCAGGAACCTGGAAAAGCTCAAAAGTCTGGGAAAGTCTTGGCAGCTTCTGGCAACAGGAATATTCCAACGTTTTGCATCCACCTACAACCAAGACAATTGCTCGACACTTCTGGAGATGGAGTCACTGAGATGGATCAGCTGGGCAGCCCCCAGCTGTCTCCATAACTCCTGAATACTCTGGATAGAGGCCGATGAAAGACCTCAGCCCCACTGGGGAATTACCAAGCTAGCCTGACAAGATTAATGGCCACAGTGGAAAAGTACTGACCAGGACTGACCAAAGTCAATCATCCTATGACCCTGTAAATACAGGTCCTAAGATGGGGCCCATTGGAGCTCTCCATGATCTCAGTGGGCAGAGTCTTGGCATGTCTTCCTGAGCTGGGATACCTCTCTGGCCAAAACTCTGACTGTCCATCAGTAAAGCTAACAAAGGCAGCAAATGGCTGTCTTCTAAGACTGATGAAAGAAGCAATTATCTACTTTTAACAAAGCAATGAAGGGATACATAAGTATTTGCAGTCCCCAGAACCTTGGTGAAAGGCCTTGAGGATATTGGGATACTCACATCCATGACAATCTGCAGATTGGCAATGTCTCGATTGTAGGTTCACTTCTACAACTGCACACAGTTCTGTGTGTGTGTGTATGTGTGGTTTGTTTAAGCAACTTTTGCTAAACTTTATGTCAATCATTGTACTTACTGTAGCCAATTGTTGATTTTTGATTAAGTACTATTAATATGTAAGTTATCATATAACTGTGGTTTTACTCAAATTGTTGCTACCATTTATCACAAAAGGCACTAGGTTACGCTAAGCACTATGTTGAAATCCCAAAATACCCCAAATCCTTAGACATAAAACACTGACCAGGTCTGGAACAAGGATTAGGTCTAACCTTATACTCCAAAGGAGATCAGAAGGCAAGGGTGTCTATTCTGAACCTTGTGATGGAACAGAATGGCATTCCTTACCCCCTTTTTCATCTCCAATCCCCTTAACAGTTACCCTCACCTAACTCCAAATCATTTTCCTGTGCACAAACACTGATTTGCATACACATTAAAAACATATATATATTTAAACATTATAGACTGATTGTTTTCTTTAATCAACTTGCTTGTAGCAAGTACTGTAGTGACCTTGCCATCAAACTGAACTCTGATTCTTTCTTTTACTTAAATTACTAAACACGGTTAATAAATTGTATTACTGCTTTCATCTGAGTAAGATACATTCCACTCACTTTCTGGCGACCAGACTGTCTCCATTTAAGGGCTCAGGGCAGAACCCCACAGAGCAGAATTTGTGCTCCCTCTCCCTATCCCTTAGTTTTCCCCAAATGTAGAGATAAACAAGGGAAGTCAGGAATATGACAGACTTTGCACTGATTGGAAGTTAATAAAAAGTGAAGTGTATTGTTTAACAGGGAACAGAAAGCAAGAGTGGAAGTAGATATATACACAAAAATGGGGGGCATACAAAGTAAGTACAAGATATACAAAACCCAGTCTTCGATGGCACAGGATTGCTCAGAACTGCATGGATGCAGCCCTGCTGTGCTCTCCCACCCCAGAGCACCCACTTCCTTCCTCTTTTATAGAGTGTGGAGAGGAAGAGGCCAGGAATAACCACTTCCCCCCTGAAATGCTGGGCTTTGAACCCTGAGCCCTGAATTAAGGTTGACATATGGGTGATTCCCACAGCCCGTCATAAAGAGATGGTGAGTTTGCCTTATAGCTTCCCCCCAGGGTGCGGCCGGGCCTGTAGGGAGAGAAAAAAGGTAAATGAGTCCCAGGGGTCCCGCACTGAGTAAACAAAGGTCAGGTGTCTGCTTGGGGATAAAAGCTGGGACCACTTGCAGGAAGAGAGGAGTGTCTGTCTGTGAAGTGGACGAACTTGCCAGAGCTTCCTGGTTCAGGGAAGACCTCCTGACTCTTCCTGGAACTGGGCCTCGGTCAGTTCAGACCTTTGTGAATGTGGGCTAGATGGGTGAGAGACGCCATGTGGGCACCTTTATCTTATTTGTTCAACTTTCTGGTCTAGCTGTTTCCCTTACCATCCATGGGAAACCTTGACTCTCTGTTTGTACCACCTATCGTCAGTTGGATTATGTCTTTTTTGGGATCGTTGGGGGTAATGTCGATTGTATGCAAACTAATTGACTTGTTTATACCCTCAGCAATCATTCATGGCATAACCTTTTTGCATTCAATACATTCCACTTATTGGTTCATCTTGCTGCTAGTTGTGTTGTTCCTGTTAGGCCTAGTCATTGGCAGAACACCCCCAGGGACCCTCGGGGTCCTAATTAATTGTTGCTTGTCCCACCCCCAAGCCTCAATCCACAATACGAAATCTCAACTAGGATTCTGCAACAAGTCACTTAGGTTATTTACAGGGGAAGTACTCCTTTACAAACCTCCCCTGCCCATAAACATTTTGTATGCATTAACATAAGGTCAATATATCTCATCACAGAAGCTTTCTGATTGCTTACTCAACTCTGTAGTGTAGCACATATACAGTACCTATTCAGACTGATAACTTTTATTATATTAAATGTAAACCTTGGTAACTGTTTGAATATTTGTGTAAACTTGTTACTGGGAGTACTATACATGTGTCAGTCAAGTGCTATACTCCTCAATTCAGTCTCTGGATCAGATTGAAACTATAGGACTAAGGATTTTGCAGTTAAAGCTTAGCAATTCTACACTTCAGGAGTAACTATTGTTATGTGTCTTCCAACAGTGTATATCAAGAGTGCATTTCTAAAGGAGAAAAATATTATTGCTTTTCATAACATTTGGACCTACAAACAGCTATCATTTTCTATAATAGTAGGAGTTTCTGGATTAATTTTAAGATCTGAAATGAATTAGGACAGCACACTACTTTAGTCCTTGATATAAAGATTAGGAAAAAGTAAATGACACCTAAGGGCCCTATTTGGCAAAAAGCATATAGGCAAATACTCTGGATGTACTTTTCCAAGAACTCGGTTATTTATTACAATAATTCATTACCTCATCTGATGTATTTCTGTATGCCATATCCAGTTGAACTGTTATCTCCTTTCACAACTGAAGACAACAGGAAGGCCACTGGCTTACTAAAAAGGAAACCTGATGAAAACCGAGAAGAGATCTATGGTCTCCTCATCCCTGTCCAGAATATATGGCCACCACTGCTGAACTGTCTGTCTTGGCATCTTGCCACCCAAGAGACTTATAAACTAAATATTTTTGTACCTGTCTACATTTAGCATATACCTAGGGCTAAAGTATAGCAGGAGCAAGAAGATGTCCTATTCTCAGCAAACTTACCCCTTTGTATAACATTTATGGGATGGGCTACACCTGGGGGCCAGCTTGGGTCAGCTGCCCTGTCTGACTCCAAACTTCTAATGGCCTGCAGACCATGGCAGGCTTGTCCCTGCAAAACCAGGACAGTACCTAAACCCCTTAAGGACTTTTACCAAGAGGTGTGTTTGAGGCACACTATTATGAGCAAGGGACAGAATAGCAACTACAACCATTTTGATACAAAGAGATAGCAGACCTCTATTAGAGAACACTGGCTGATTGCAAATATATTCTAAAGGAAATTGCTGACTATTATTCAATACAAGAAAAAACAAGAGGTAACAATGACACAAAGTAATGAAATAAACTAAACCAGAAATTTCAGACTGTGGTGGAAGATGCCTACATTAACAAGGTAAATTAAACAGTTGGTATGGACCTAAAAAATGCCACATATTGTAGTAAATATGTATTCTGAATGGCTTTTGTTTCTCTAAACTCTTTTCTGGACTGATTATCTAGTTCTTTCACAAAAGAACCAATTAGTTTCTCTTTCCTTGGACAGATGTATCTTTTCTAGATTGAATGGAATTATGAGCATTGATATGTGAACACTAGTAGAGAATTTACACTAGATTCTGGAGCCAAAGCTTACATTTAGAAAAATACTTACATTAGAAAAAGGGTGAATTTCTTTACAAAAGAATGGACAAAAGAATGATTCAGTCAGTGTCCTGAATCACTTGAAAAATAGGGCATTTCTTCCTTTTTTTTTTTTTTCCCAGAGTGCTTGATCAGAACCCTATTGTAAATATCTATTATTTTTTATTTCTGTTTATTGTACTAGTCATAATCGCATCAGTGCAGAAAAGAGCAATTTATGGTGTTGAGCTGAGAATAAGTTTGACACCTACCTGTAAATTGCTGTCAGGAAGCTAAAGCAGCCAGAAGCATCAATAAAAGTTATATTTTCAACAGATATTAAGTTTATTTTTGGTTACTTTGCTGACAAGAAGCTCATGCCTTCCCAGCCCATTATCACATTTGATAATAAAATGTTTAACTGACTTCAGTACTTACCTTCTGTTCATTATTGAACTTACTTTTGTTTTAAGAGAATGAAGTACCTTACACCAGTCCCGAGTAACTGGATTGGTGTAACAACAAGATATATCATATTCTGAAATGGAAAACAAAATAACGTGAACATGTGAATCACCTTGATGATGAATCATATTACTATAAAACAAATAATTTACATTTAAATAACATCCTCTTTTCACCTAATTTAAAAGTAATATTTATTCTAATAATCCCCAAGTTCATGAGTTTGATCATATTTGTGCAATAAAATAAAAATTTTAGATATGGTAAGTAATAAATTCTAGTATTCTCACCTGTGTTTCCAATTTCATTACAGATTGCAGTTTTCAGTATAGATTACATGATGACCCATCAGTGGCTTTGTTGTTTCTGAATTACCAGTTCCTTGCCTACTGCCAGATAAGAACAAAGCCTATGCATCAGTCTGACAGCTTGCAAACAGAAAATGAGCTTGTAGGATTGGATTTAAATCCCAGGTGTAGAGGATAATTACCACATCAGTCATGCAGTAACTGAAAAATGGTGTTTCAACAAGAAAAATTACATTCCTTTTATAGTGCCAACAG
Source organism: Merops nubicus (assembly GCF_000691845.1). NCBI lineage: Eukaryota > Metazoa > Chordata > Aves > Coraciiformes > Meropidae > Merops > Merops nubicus. The sequence goes on along the minus strand of NW_008581173.1, from coordinate 2,055 downwards.
AAATCATTATTTGAGGCTTCATTGTGATTCAGTGTATCATTACATGTGCACTGTACTCATTAATGTAATGTTTTTTTACAACCTAAAAATCTTATTGTTTTAGATACATTTGTGGCTGAGTTAGCTCAAATCAAGTTTTGTGAAATCTTAACAACAGTGAGGTCATTCAAAGGTATAATATACATTGTACAAGTGAAATAACAGCAGAGCACAAAGCGTTCAAAACCTCTTCTGCTTCTTCGGGGAAAAAAAAAAAGAGGTTAATATAGAAAAGCATAAATCCTACTTTGGAAAATCCTCTGAGGTTAGATCCTTTGATGTAGGCCTTTTCATTAAAATAAATAGAACACTACTAAGAGGATATCATCATTTGTGTGGGCTTCTCTATTCTATGCTTTTCAGTAAACAAGGTAATGTTATCAACTATTTTATAGGGAAAAAACATTAAATATAAACCATAAACACATTAATTCTTTAATGTCAGAGTATTCAAGCAGAGATTTACTATAATTTTTTATTTTATAGCTTGACTATGGTCAATTCCACTTCATTATTAAACAGACAGTAAAGCATTAAGTAGATTTAACAGAGTACTCTATGGGTCCAGAGAATTAGCAACCAGCAATTTGGAGGAAGGACAGGGAAGATACAGGATTGTTAGTGATTTCAAATGGGAATACTTTCCCTTGTAAACCACATCAACACTGCATGTCTGAAGCATGCCAGATGGACCATCAGTACTCCGTATTTTCCAGGGATAGCTTTGGTGATACTCAGCTAAGGTTTATAAACACAAATGTCTTGTGCAGTGTATTTCTCTAAACATAGGAAATGAAAGTTTTAAGTGATCTTAAAAGAAGCACTCCTGACTTTG
>NW_008581173.1:0-1150 GCF_000691845.1 Merops nubicus | reverse complement strand
CAGGAATATTTGGATTATTTCAAGAAACATACATGGGTAGTTCAATCAGTGCCAGGGAATCCTGGTTTGAGTTAGATCAGAACTAATTCTAGTTAGGTGATTTTATTTTTCTAGGTGATTTTATTTTTCAGATAAGTGTCTTCTAACTGCACTTTCTGAAGTTAATATCATGTTTTTGAAGACAGTGTCTGCTTCTAGCAGTAATAGTGCCTAATATTTAGAGGTACTACCAAGGACTGGTGTGCAGAAAGGCTCTTGCTTACACTTGCTCCTGTGCAGACCAAGGTTGCTGTTAAATCTTGTGTGCCATGCTGGGGGTGCAGAAAAGAAAAGGGTGTGCCTGTGGGGAGGACTGGACAGGACAGGTGACACTAAATTAACCAGCAAAGGATTCCATCCCATATACGCTATATTCAGTATAAAGCTAAGGAATTCTGAGTTAAGTGCTCTCTTAGAATCATAGAATCCTTTAGATTGGAAAAGACCTCCAAGATCATCAAGTCCAACCATCAAGCCAACACTACTAAGTAATCTGCAAAAACAGAATCAGAATCTGTCAGGGGTTGAAAGGGACCACAAGGATCACTCAGTTCCAACCCCTCTGCCCTGAGCAGGGAAACCTTGCACTAGATCAGGCTGCCCAGAGCCTCAAACAGCCTGGCCTTAAAGACCCCGAGGGATGGGGCCTCAACCAACTCCCTGAGCAACCCATTCCAGAGTGTAATGGTTTGAAAGCAAACTAGTGAGAGACTCCAAGTCAGAAATACAATTTAATAGGAAAAATAAAGGCAATAGTAGAAAGAAAAAAACACAGTCAGAATACAATCTGACACTCGGTTAGTTAGGGTGGTAGTAGCAGTCCAGATTAAGTGCTCTTGTTGAAGCAGTGATCCTGTAGAAAAATATCTGGTAGCTCTTGTCATCTGGAAATCCAGTAGGTAAGGGCCCCTTGTGCTGTCCTGAACACCAGATTATATCCAGGTGGGAGCACTTGGCTCCTCCCCATTGGGCAGAGCATCTCACAACGGGTTGATGTCATTCTATGAGTCCTGCGGTGCGTCCTTGATTGCCCATTAAACTCCTGGAGGGAGTTATCTGAGTCATGTGGCAAAGCATTGATGGACCCATTAACAGAGAGGACTCCTCCCAC
>NW_008581172.1:642-4855 GCF_000691845.1 Merops nubicus | reverse complement strand
GGTGTATTTTCCCCACGCCTTTCCTATTACTATTATTGTTGTTATTTTCCCGGTGCGTGGAAGAGTCACCGAGTGCCGTCTTTATTTTGCCCCTTGAATCCTCCCTCCAGCAGCCCCCGGGCCGGCCCCTGCCTTGACCCCATTTTCTGACAGGAGGAAGGAGCCGGGCAGAAGGGGGGAGAGCAGCCTAATGGCCGGTGAACTCTAGTTCTCCTCTCGGCTGAGGGTTTTCATTAACCACCCCTCAACATTGTGTCAGGGCCTCCAGCTTTATCGCTTCTTCTGAGCGAGCCCTTCAGTTCCTGCTGGGAGCAGTGGGGGTTTTCTCCCCCACCCCTTTTCGTGCTGGGTTTGAACGCTGTTTTTACATTTTTAGACTTCCTTGGCGAAGGATTTGGGCGCTTCCTAAACTTGGCGCGTGCGGCATCCCCGGCTCTGGGGGGGACACCTGGCATTCAGCACCTCTGTGCCACGGTTGGAGTGGAGGCAGAGCTAAAAGGGGCAGGTTTTGAGCCAGGACGACAGAGCAAACCTTTCTGAGCGAATGCTGGAGCAGCTGAGGATCTGTTTCAGCTCAAACCGGTGCCTGTGGCTGAGCCTTCTAAGAGGAGGGAGAGACAGAGGACTTCAGTTTGTCTCCAGGTTGTTGTGTTTTGCTTAGACGGGGCTCCTGTCTCTCTCCCAGACCCCACAACTTGGTTAACATGAGCTTAACCCCGCTGGGGAGCTGCTCTTTGGGTTCCAATGACTCTATTATCAATCCAGAAAGTTTTAGCCTCGTTTGGGTGTTTTTAACTTTCTTGTTTGGAGCGTGAGGGATCCTGTCACAGGGCCCTGAGGTGCCGTGGGGTGTTCCTGGGGAGCTCCATGGTTGGAAGCATGTGGGTGATACCTTGCTGCTCGTCGCCTGAAATGATCTTGTGTGTCCCAAACTCAGGTTTGGAAAGGAGCCTGGGTGGTTTGAAGGACTTTTTAAAGGAAATAGCAAATTTTTGGTCTAGCTTTGGGGTTTTCTTGGGGCGCACATTCTGGGTTGGGACCCCACAAGCTGCCAGGAGGTGTTGAGGTGTTTTCAGGAGCCTGGTTTCCTCAAAGCTCGGTGTTTACAACACCTCCCAGCTGCCTTTGGTGCTTGGTTGGTGGCGTGTCTCCCCTGGGACGTGCTCTTCCCACCCTGTGGGCTTTGAGCTTGAGGAAAGGAATGTTCACAGGAGCTCAGCGATGGTTTCTCTTGGTGGAGGAGGGACCTTGAGGTTCGTTGTCTCCTTCCTCACTCTCAGATGTCTGGGTGTGAGACACTCTGGGGTGTGAGTGCCGTTTGAAGCTGGCCATGGTGGCTGTGGGAGGTTTTGCTGCTGCTGGGGACAGCTTTGCCTGGTCCTGAACCCACGGTGGGGTGTGATGAGGAGGGACGTGGGGGGTTTGGAGGAGCTGAGCTCATGGCTTGTCCTGCTGGGACCCGTGGGGGCTTGGGGAGCATCTGTTGGGGCACGGTAGGTCGCTGGGCTCGGGCTCGTTCTCATGAGAATTACTCCCAGAATGGTTTGGGTTGGAAGGGACCTTTGAAGGTTGTCCAGTCCAGGTTGTGGGCAGAGACACCTTCCACTCGTTGAGGTTGCTCAAAGCCCCATCCAGCCAGACCTTGCACATTAAGCAGTGGGCTGTTGTCATAGCTGAGGTGGAGCTCCACCTTGGCCATAGGACTTGGGGTATTCAGTCAGGCAGCTGGACTACAGGAGACCTCAGGACATGCTGATGGTGTTCACCAGAGGTTTTCCTGCTAGCAGAGAACCTCTGGCTGGTCTTTGCCTGGTTGGTCTCTCTCCACATCCCACTTGTCAGCAGGAGCTCAGGTTCTTGAGAGCTTCATTGTCCAGCCAAACCAGCTCACCTTGCCTCTTCAGGTGTCCACATGGGGGCCAGCCCGAGTCCCTGGGTGTGGAGCCACCACCAAGCTCCCCCTGAGGTCTGAGCTTCTCCGTGGAGCTGCCCGACGTTGACCTGGACCTACCTGGTGGATGTTTGAATCCATGAGCTGAAGGAACTTAATCTCCTTGTGCTGTTGCTAGAGCTGTGGAGGTTCAGCTGATCCAACCAAGCCCAGGATGAGCGAGTGCTGCCTTGGAGAACACACTGAGGTCATCCCCATCTGCTGCATACCCAGGCTGGGGCACCCTTCAGACAAGTGACACGCTGATGGGATCATTCCACGGGGTGACCTGGATCTTGTTGAGGGTCCCAGGAAGCTCTTCAGGTGTTGTCTCCGTGTTAGAATGGAAGCTGGAGGATCTGCAGCGGGTTCCCTCGTGTGCCTGTGGCTGAAATGTGTTTATCTGCTGCTGCTTCTGCTGGAGGTGGTGTCTTCTGATCCATCAGGAGATGCTGATGGAAGGTCAAGGCTCAGTCCTACACCTGCAGCTCCCTGTGAACGCTCCTCCCCTTTATTAAGGAGTCTAATGATGGTCCCACGGGGCATGAAATCAAGAGTAGCAGAGGAAGAACTTGGCTCTGGAGGATTTTCAGCTCCATGCTTAAGCCTTAACATCTCTGGAAGGTCAATTTAAAGAAAATTCTCTTTACACATCCACATTTCTCCTGGTCGTGGGAGGAGACCTTGACCTGCTCACCTGGCTGGCCAGGAGGTTACCAGCCCAGTTTTTCACTTGGATTTATTCTTTTTGATGTCATCTCAGGACAGTTCCCAGCTGCTTTTGGACTTTGTGAGGCTGGTTGCTCACAGCAGAGGGGAATGAAACGAGGGTGTTTATCTCCAGGTTGGACATCTCCAGGCAGGAGATGATGGACACTCTGCAGTCCTGCCCATTCTGCTCTTCTCCTGCCTTTTTCCTTGGTATTATTGCCCAATTCTCTCACAAATGAACCTTGGAGGTTTGTAGCTTTGCTTGTGGAGAAGTTGTCCTCGAAGTTGTCTGTCCCCAACTTTGGGTCTTGTCGTTGTTGGGTTTTGAGGGAGGAGGACCCCATGGCTTGGCCTTCTGCCTGGGATTCTTCTGGAGCTTCCACCCTCTGCTCTGTCATTCCTTCTCCATCTACCTGTGGTCCAGGGATGTGGCAGAGACAGGGTCAATCCACACACAGCTCAGCTTCCAGGGAAGTTTAAAACCAGAGGAAGAAAACCCACCAGCTCCACAGTTTGGCTTTGGGCAGCTGAGGTCCCTGTTTCTGCAGTTTAAAGAGTAGGGAATTGGGGTGTTCCTGCAGGAGGTGGGCATGCTGGGGGTGCTCTCCTCTGCTTTTGAATGGGTTAAGTCTGGAGATTTGGTCACTGCTCCGTGGTGCAGGAGCAGAGGAGGGAATGACACGTGTGGGAACGGTGGGCATGCTGGGGGTGCTCTCCTCTGGTTTTGAATGGTTTAGGTCTGGAGATCTGGTCACTGCTCCATGGTGCAGGAGCAGAGAAGGGAATGACACGTGTGGGAACAGGGCAGGGAAAGTCACAGCCTCAAGACACCCCTGGGAGGCTGCACTCCAGCCACTGGGGTTCTCAGAAATGAGGAAATTTGGCAGCTCTGGGCTACCCAGGCAAGGTGCTTGGAGTTGGAACTCGTTCCATGGAGCTTTAGTCACCCAGCCACGTGCAGAGGTAATTGCACACCCCACGCTTGGTGTGTGAGAGCAGCTCCTGTGTAAACTCACCTCTGCTGAACGCTGTGCTCACAGCATCCCAGCGTGGTGGGGCTGGAAGGGACCTCTGGAGATCATCTCATCCCACCCCTGCTCCAGCAGCTCACCCCCAGCAGGGTGCCCAGGGTCACAGCCAGGAGGGTTTGGGATCTCTCCAGAGCAGGAGACTCCACAGCCTCTCTGGGCAGCTGCTCCAGGCTCTGCACCCTCACCCCAAACAAGTTTCTCCTCCTGCTCAGGTGGAACCTCCTGGGTTCCAGTTTGGGCCCCTTGTCCTGTCCCTGGGCACCACTGAGCAGAGTCTGGCCCCAGCCTCTTGCCCCCCGGGGCCCTTTAGCTCTTGCTCAGCACTGCTCAGATCCCCTCTGAGGCTTCTCCTCTCCAGCTCAGCAGCCCCAGGGCTCTCACCCTTCCCTCCTAAGGTTCCATGATCGCTCAGAAAAGGGATGGAGAAATCCCTCGTCCCTCCATTCCCTCCAACAGGAGAAATTTGGAAGGAGGTGGCTTTCAGACCTTTCTCGTGGCTTCACTCTTTCTAATTGTCCCTCTGGAATGGGTGGCAGCTCTT
>NW_008581172.1:0-591 GCF_000691845.1 Merops nubicus | reverse complement strand
GTCCGCCGGCAGCGAGCCGCTGACGGGCTTCTAAATATAAGTTGGCTGTGTGTATATTTAGCCAGGGAGGGAGGATTTATAAACACCTCGTTTTCACGGGCACAGAAACAAGAAGAAAAATCAACCCTTGGGGTGGGTATTTGACCTTTGTCCCAATTAATAGACCGTCTGTATTTTGATATTTAGCTGATTGTTTAGGGTGTTAACGAGCCGTGAGCTGCCGGAGCCACAGCGCTGCTGGGACCATCCTCAGGGCTTGGACACCAAGGCAAAGTGGGGCTCTGGTTGTTGTAGGCTTGGTAGGGCACTTGCTGAAAAGCTTTTTTTTAACTTTTTTCTTGACTTTTTTACTGACTTTTCCCATTTTTTTGGGTGTAAACCTCCCTAAAGATGCTTCATCCTTGCAGCTGCTCCTCTCCGGCCTTCGGAGATCCATCCCACAGGCTGCCATCCCCTGAGAGCTTGGGGACTGATGTGGAGTAGGACCTGAACTTCAAGAGAAACATGAGCCAGGAGTCTGAATTTGGCTGGGAATGATGATGCAGAAGGAAGAGACATTGGGCAGGGTCTGGGGAAGGAGCTGGAGTCTGA
>NW_008581171.1:11031-24597 GCF_000691845.1 Merops nubicus | reverse complement strand
CGGCAGGACAGGATCGTCGGCATCCCCCTGGAGCTGGAGCAGCCGACGCTCAGGAACGCGCATGAATCTGAAGTGCCTCCTCCCAATCCTTGGCAAAATTGGACCAGAACCCCCAGTCCTTTCGAAGACAGGACAGCTTTCCCTTCCAAACTGGAGAGCACCCCCACCACCAGCCCTTTGCCCGAGCGGAAAGATCACATCAAGGAGTCTCCTGAAATGACCAGCACCTTTGCTCCAGGAATAGCGTGGGAATATCACGACTCGAATGCTAACAGAAGCCTCACAAACGTCTTTTCCCATCTCCACTGCCGCCCGGATCCTTCCAAAAGTGTCATTTCCATCAGCAAGAGCACAGAGCGGCTGTCTCCCATGATGAGGGATTTAAAAACGAACAAATTTAAGAAGTCGCAGAGTATCGACGAGATAGATGTCGGTACGTACAAGGTGTACAACATCCCCCTGGAAAACTATGCAGCTGGGAACGATCCCATCGGAACCCATGAGAGGGCGGACAAGCTGCTGGGTCCGGAGCACGGCATGCTGAGCATGTCCCGCAGCCAGTCGGTCCCCATGCTGGACGACGAGCTGCTGACCTACGGCAGCGTCAAGGCGCAGCCGCAGCAGAAGCCGTTGGTCACGAAGAAGGTCTACCAGTTCGACCAAAGCTTCAACCCCCAGGGAGCAGTGGAGGTCACAGCGGAGAAGAGGCTTCCGCCGCCTTTCCAGCTCAACCCCGAGTACATTCCCCAGCAGAGTAAAAACCTGCCCCAGGAGCTGGTCAGCCCCAGGGCGTACCACGGCTACCCCCCTGTGGAGCACATGTTCTCCTTCTCCCAGCCCTCGGTGAACGAGGAGGCGGTCGGCGCCCCCTTCCCCAGCCAGGCCTCCCGGCCAGGCTTCCTGAGGAGGGCGGATTCCTTGGCCGGCTCCACGGAGATGTCCATGTTCAGGAGGGTGAGCGAGCCCCACGAGCTGCCCCCGAGCGACAGGTATGGCCGGGCTCCCTACCGAGGGCCCGTGGAGCGCCAGGGCAGCGTGTCGGTCTCCGAGTCTCAGTTCCTCAAGCGGAACGGCAGGTACGAGGACGAGCATCCTGCCTACCAAGAGGTGAAAGCCCAGACCGGGAGCTTTCCCGTGAAAAACCTCACGCAGAGGCGGCCGTTGTCCGCAAGAAGCTACAGTACAGAGAGCTACGGCACGTCCCAAGCCAGGCCGGTTTCAGCGAGGCCTACAATGGCAGCTCTGCTGGAAAAGATACCGTCAGACTATAACTTGGGTAACTATGGCGACAAGCCTTCCGATAACAGTGATATAAAGACAAGGCCTACCCCTGTGAAGGGAAATGAGAGCTGTGCTAAAATGCCCGCTGACTGGAGACAACAGCTACTTAGACATATAGAAGCTAGAAGGTTAGACAGGGTATGTTTGGCATTTCTCTGCAATTAATGCCTTTAGTTGTGTGTTTCGGTATGTCAAACTCTTTGCACGTGCAGTGGTAACCACCAGAATTCCCAGTAATGAAATTCCTGCTTCGGTGTCTGAGGAACCGGCCCGGAAAAGGGGCCTGGGGGGGGCTCAAAAGCAGCTGGAGTGAGGGGTGAGGGGTGAACGAGCGACAAGCGACGCCCCACGGTGCCCGTTACTGACGTGGTGACGGCTGCAGCACTGTCTGAAATCATTTTTAAAACAAACAAACAAACAAAAACACTAAAAAATCCCTCCTTAGCAACAGACGTGGAGGTGCTGCTGAAGCCCACCCACCTCAGTAACGATTTTGGGGCGTTAAAAGACGCTGGGTGCAGTAAAAGGCAATAAAGAAAAGCATCACAGATCAAAAGCCACATCGTGTATTTTGGCTTCCGTGTTGCTGTTAGGGGATTTATAGGTACCTCTTAACTCTGAAAAATATCACTGGGTATGCACTGCCACTGTTTTTAACCAGCAATGTGATTATTACTCCTTTTAGCTGTAGGAAGTTGGGCTTACTTGCCTTCTATTCAACAGTACGAGTCCTATAGTGCATGATTTCAGTCCTGATCTTGAGTTATTTAATGACCGGCTTCATGAATCAGATTTATCTCTTAATTTGAAGTGGTTGTGAAAAATTACTGTCATGAAATGCATAAATTAGTCTCCAAATGTGTCCGTATACCTATTTTATGCTAGATACTCATGAGTCTGGTGTTAATATACTCGTTACCTTCCAGTTGCTTGGATGTGATGCATATTGAAACAATATCATTAAGGATCAAATGGGTAAACGCTAAAAACTGCCTTTGAAGGCTGAAGCTTTTTTCCCTACTTCAGCTTTTTTTTTTCCTTGTGTTGTGTAAAACTGATTGGAAAATACTTAATACCTAGGCAAAAATAGCACCCCCTCCCCCAAGTCAAGACGTTTCTGGTGGAAATAAACACTTCCCAGATGTTTGTTTTAAGAAATACCTTTACACTTAGTTTACAATGTGTGTTTGCTTAAGTCGTGCTTTAACTCCTAGAAAGCTGATACTGGTGGTTTGACCTAGGGAAGTTGAGTCCATCCAGTTCAATTGAGTCCACCTCGTTTTCCCTACTTCAGCTAGTTGAGTCCACCTAGTGAAGTTGAGTCCATCTAGTGAAGTTGAGTCCATCCAGTTAAGTCAGGTCCACAGTAATCCCTGCAGGTACCAGCTAGTTCCCAGCCACGTCCAACGGATGGCGAGCAAAGCTCTGAGCAGCTGGGCTGCCTGGTGGAGGTTTTGCTGATGGGAACACTGGGCTCTGCTGCTCCAGGAGAAGACACTGCCCGTGTGCCCACAGCCCACTGCTGGGCTGTGCAGGACCTGGGCTCACTCAAACTCAGGCCCTGAGCTAGCCAGGAGCAGTCTCCGAGCCCATAAGGTGGCGCCGAGCTGCCTTCTACAGGGTTTTTTTTTTGATGCTTTTTTTTTATGCTAGATACACCTTTTTTTTTTGCGCATCCGTCCCCAAAACTGCTGGGCTGTGCAGGACCTGGGCTCACTCAAACTCAGGCCCTGAGCTAGCCAGGAGCAGTCTCCAAGCCCATAAAGTGGCGCCGAGCTGCCTTCTACAGGTTTTTTTTTTGATGCTTTTTTTTTTAATGCTAGATACACCTTTTTTTTTGTGCATCCATCCCCAAAATTTGGCCGTGTTTGCAAAAATAAAGACTTGTACCGTGTTCTATGCCAGACAAACAACATATCTCATCTGCTGTCAGCGTGGAAGTCTTTTATGGTACCCATTTTCTGTACAACTTAGCGATGTATCCGCTTCCGTGTGACCCAGTGCATGCCTCAAGGAGCTCTCGAGTTCTCGGTACTGTTTGTTTGCTTAAACTAAAACTCTGTGAAATTAACCATATATATGTGTGATATTTGATTCGATGAGCATGTGTGTTCATATCCTGTCACGTGGTTGTTTCCTCTACTCAGACCGCTGCTTACAAACACAACACAGTTAGCCTTGGCATGCTGCACTCTGGAGGGTTTTCAGCAATGCATGCCGGCAGAAGCATGACTTTAAACTTGCAGACTAAATCTAAATTTGAAAACCAAATGCTTCAAGAGCTACCTCTACCGAAAGTAAGTATGGGATAGCCAGCCTAGAGCGGCTTTACACCTTCATTAATAACACTCCTTGCTTTCTCCTGGTTTAGCTTTATGCCTATTCTCCATGCTTCAACAAGACGCAATCCAAAAAGCAACGATGATGATGATGATGATGATGGCAGCAAGGTTTTTCCACTCAATAATTATCTTGCTTTTTGGATTCGGTAGCTCCCGTGGCTGTCATTGCTGCTTCCTGCTCTCGTGTCACAGACCGACGCGAACATTCCCTCCCTGACTGAATCCGTGCAGAGAGGTGGAGGAGGTGTTTTGTTCTGAGAACGTTTGATCGTAGAGAAATCGATGTAGGAACGTTTAATGTGCATTTAAGTGGCCTCCGAGAGACAGGGGATTTCATATTGAAGTTTTAATTAGGGATGCTGTCATAGTGGATGAGCTCTGAGAACATGCCTGCCACACCCAGACTAATTTTAGTTTTCTTGAGTGATGTGTATGGAAAGGAAATTATTTTCTCTTTGTTTTTTTTTTTTAACTCTTTATTTTACAGCTATTAGTGGCATTTTGTTGAGAAGTGCATGCATACAAAATGACATGCAAACAAATGTTTGATGGGAAAGGCACATAGGACAAGCCAGGGAGGGACTTAGAGATCATAGAATCAGAGAACTGTTTTGATTGGAAGAGACCTCTCAGATCCTGGAGTCCAACTGTTCCCCAGCACTGCCAGGTCCCCACTGCCCCGTGTCCCTCAGCACCACATCTCTATGGCTTGGAAACCCCTCCAGGGGTGGGGACTCCACCACTGCCCTGGGCCGCCTGGCACAGCCCTGGGCAACCCTCCAGGGCAAGAAATTGTTCCTCAGGGACAACCTCAACCTCTCCTGGGGCAACTTGAGGCCATTTCCTCTTGTCCTGTCCCTTGTCCCTTGGGAGCAGAGCCCGACCCCCCCCTGGCTCCAGGCTCCTGTCAGGAGCTGTGCAGAGCCAGAAGGTCTCCCCTGAGCCTCCTTTGCTCCAGGCGCAGCACCCCCAGCTCCCTCAGCTGCTCCTCCCCACCCTTGGGCTCTGGACCCTGCTGAAGAGCTGTCAGAGTGCCAGAGCAGAGCTGCTGAGCCCTTGCTCTGTGGTGTCACGTGTGGCCACACCTGAGCCAGGGCGGCAGCAGCCGCCGGTGCCACCGCTGGGACTCTGTATGAACATCATTAACTCTCCCCCTGCATTAGCAGCAGTGGCTGTTGGTACAAATTAGCAACAGCTCTGTGAGTAATTAAAGGCTATCAGAGCACAGATCCAGGCCCTGCGATGTGATCATCTGCACGGTTCACTGACGGGCTGGCCCTGGCCAGCTGGCACCCTCCCAAGCCATCCCTGGCCCAGCAGCTCCCAAAGGAGGCTTCCAGTGCCCCATCTAAGAGCTCAGATCCCAGCCTGTTTAGAAGAATAAGATCATTGAAGGGCAGGAACGTGGCCAGACTCAGGGGGTAGCTGGAGAACAGCCCTCAGCACCACGTGGCCAACACAGGCCCGTGCACGGTGTGCTGGAGCTCCAGGCAGAGCTGTGGTAGATCCACAGCCCACACAGAGGCAGAGATCATTGCTAGGCTTCTCCTGCTGTGACTCACCTCCCATACACCACTAACTTTTTCCACACTTCCCATCCAGCTGGGTTTGGACAAGTCCTCATGTTAGTGTGTGCTTCTCTGTCGTTTGGTTGGTGAGGTCAAAGCTGAACTGTAGATGTGTGTGTGTGCTTGGACACAAAGAGCTTCCCAGTTTTGGTCATACTGTTGTTTTTCTTTCAGTTTGTTGTCTGATGTATCCTAATTCCTGTCACAAGTCCTTGGAAACCAAGTCCCTTTGACATCAGCTCCAGATAATGGTGCTATTTTTCCACACACTCTTAGGAATAAGGTGTTATAAATCACTTTAGGCTGTAGATGAATTTGGATATTAATGTGAGGATGTCTGAGGAAATCCATGGGACTGTTTTGAGTGACATGGTTTGGGGTGTGGTCTTAAGTGAATTATTCTGCTTTCTATTTCACCAGCATTTCATTGCTGCATACCCATATAAAACGTGATGCTGAACTGCATGGGGGGGGTGGGGGGTGTTCTCTTACTGTGCTCTTCAGAAAGCAGTGAAAAACTGTTGTTGAACAAATACTATGAATGTTTAGTATTGTTTATTTTTCTTCCTTCACAAGTTCTAAAGAATTTGCATTTCTTGATGAATCCAGGCCACAGCAGCTCCCTATTTACCTCTACTTCTGCTTTCTTGTGGCCTAGATTCAAGAGAGTAATGAGTGAGGTCTAATTGTCCAGCTGAAGATCAGGAAATCAAGCATAGCAATTACTGATTTTGGAGAATTTTATCACATCGATTCTATTCCATCTATACCATGCTTGAACTGCTGCTTCTCATTTTTTTACCTGAACTTAATAGCTAACATTGTTTGTTTGCAGTCTGCCTGAGCTCTGTCAGGGAATCATGTTGCAAGTAGACAAATTCATTTTACTGCAGAGAATGAAAAGAAAAAGCTGTCAGCACAGAATTTGCCCATTATATTGAGAAAGCAGAAAACACCTTCTGTATTTCTTCTTGTTCCATTTTAAGTGCAAACTCACCTCTGCAGATTAGTCAGGCACTTAGAAAACAGCAGAGCGTTGTCTGCAGTGACAAAAGAAACACTTCTCAGAAGAATGCTTTCAATTCCTGGCATCTCTCTTTTTAAAAGTTTATGATTTGGTGCATTTCATTCTCAGAAGCTCACAGAGCCACCTCCCTTCAGGGGTGAACGTTGACCAGGACCACTTGCACCCCCAGGAGGAAAACCCTTGGGAAGGTGCCACCCTCACCCCCTCTGCCTCTGCCTGGAGAGGGCACCTGGGGGTGAGGGTGGCTCTGGAAGGGATGACTCCCACCATAAAGATGACAACAGCCTTTCTTTTGCCTTGTGTTTTTGCTGCTCCTCAGAGAGGGGATTTTGGAATTGGTACTTTTACATTTGAGCAATTTAGTGCCCTGGTCCCAGATGATGAAACCCCCCCCCGTTTGGATGAGGGTTACGTGGGGGTGTGCAGCCAACAGACCAGGATGGTTCATCTCTGAGTTCACAAAGAGCCCTCCCTGGGCCCAAATTGGGCTCCAGATGCTGCTGTGTGGACAAACAGGGCTTAGTTTGAGCCTCGGGCAGGGTGCCCATCTGGCTACAAAGGCTTAGTTGCCCGTGAGGGACCTGGAGCCACACTGATGGGGTTCACAGAATCATTCAGGTTGGAAGAGACCTTTAAAATCGAGTCCAACCACCAACCCAGCACTGCCAGGTCCCCACTGACCCCTGTCCCAGCACTGCCAGGTCCCCACTGCCCCATGTCCCTCACACAGGTAGAGCTCTGGGCCCAGACCTCCCAGTGCTGGGCCAGGATCTATTGAGCTGTGAGGGATAACCTGTGGAAAAAGGGCTGAGGTTGGTCTCAGTTTTCCATTTTTAATATGTGTAAAAAAGCCTCCAAGGGGGAGATGTTTTTCTAGTGATTTTTAAGTAAGGAAAATCACATCTTTCCTGAATTTACTATAAGACTTCTTGAATGATGAGAGAATTATAATCAATGTTTTCTTTGATTTTAAATTGTTAAGGTTGATTTTTTTTTTTTTCACTTGACCTCTGAGGAGTATCATTTAAATCAAAATTTACCTCTATTTACTTTTCAAGGGGTTTTAAGCCTGCAGGAAAAATTAGCTGCTAATTGACCAGTTGCCAGCTTTAATATTTCAAAGCAACAGTTTGATTTGCTCTTCAGTCATCTAAAGAAGTTGGGTTTTTTTGGGTTTTTTTTTGTTTTTTTTAATCCAAACTGAATTAAAAATTGCTTGAATGACCAGAGGGGAAGAAGAGGCTTTTTTTTTTTCCCTTTGCAGATTACCATTAATCAGATCTGAATAATCAGCTAACTGAATAGACACTGCCTAACACTGAGTGCTGTCAGTGGGGCTACAGTGTTAGCATTTTGGAAAGTCTGACACAAAAAGCCATACATCTGAGAGCAAAATTTCCAGTTCTGGTAAAGAAATAGAGACAGACAACACAAAATCAGGATGGTGCAGTAAAAGTGGATATCTTCAGAAGCAGTGAAAACAGGAGTAAAATAACCAAGGGGGGGGAAAAAAAAAAACAACAAAGAAGAAAAGTGCATAAAAGTGGAAAATTATAGCAGTAGTATCGAGCTCATTTAGGAAATTAATAACACACATATAAATCATATTCAGGAAAGCATTTAATTACTGGTTAGTATTGTGCATAGGATATCCTGATGGCTTAGAAGAAACAGAGCCATAGCCTAGGGAGGTCTGTGAGGAGCAGCACACGGGGATACACACAATGTAGGGCGAGGTGACAGGAGCCACAAGTTCAATATTTGCCACTACGACAAGTTTCCTGAAGGAAACACAAGCACAGAATTTCTCTTGGTGGCAAATGCTTCATTAAAAACGTTTTTGATGCTTGAATGACCTGTAAGAAAACCTTAACTCAAGTGTTTACTGGCAGACTGCACGTTTAAAATACGGAACTATGCCAAAAAATTTGTTCCTCTGAAAAGAACGAGTTACGTTAAACCCATTTTCTCTTTTCTCTCGTCATTCATTATTCTCATTATTTCTTTTATCTCTCTCAAGGCCTCCTGCTTGCAGAGAGCCCCACAGCAATATGGGTTACACGTTAATGATTGTACACGTAGAGATTTTAAAGGCTTTCCATTTTAGCAATAGCCTGCTGCAGTTTAACCGGGCCGATCACTGCCGTAAATACGAAGAGAGAGTTTTTTCTGTGGTTTCTGAGAGGGTTTTTTTTTGTGACTAAAGGCTGCCCTACCATTTCTGCAACAGACCCCGTCGCAGCAGAGCAGCATCCTGGACAATGGGCAGGAGGAGGTGGGCAGCCAGTGGAACCCCTACCCGCTGGGGCGGCGGGACGTGCCACCGGACACCAGCACCAAGAAGGTAAGAGCGCGAGCGGAGCTGCCGCCGTTCCCTCGGCCCAGGGCAGCCCTGGGAGGAGTAGAACAGGTTCACTGGGGCAGCTTGGGACACGTGGGTGTCTGTGTCAGGGTTTGAAGCACTGATTGTTGTGAATTTTCACCCCCACTACCTGGTTTTGGGTCTTTATTAGTTACAGCTCTGGCACGTGAAGGGGCACGGGGGCCTTGGCAGGTGCCTTTCTGCACTCCCCTTCTTGTCCTTAAAAGTCTTTGTTCCCATTTTTCATTTCAATTGCACTCTTCAGTTGATGATGATAAATAAATGTGTTGAGATGGAGGCCAGGCAGCGCCTGCACAGCCACAGTTTTGGCAGAGACAGCCTGGGCCACACTGCATTTGTCAGTGAACTCACTAGAAAAAGGGTCTGGTTTCTAGTACCTTGATGTTGAATTCCAGTGCTTGGAGCTGGGCTGTTTCTGTGAAAACACTGGCTGCTCTCTGCTCCTCGACTGAGAAACTGATGGGTTTCAAATGCTCTAATCATTCAGCTGCAGAAGGGGGGATCTTGTCAAACCAAACCGTGTTTGCAATCAGCTTTAGGACGTGGAGCCACAGATGTGGGCACTGATAATGATGTTGATGGTTATCTGTATGGAGGTTGGTCCTCCTCTTTCCTGAAGGGAAGGGAATAAAAGCAGTGTGACAGTCATGATGTGCACACCAATAGCTTCCTGTAGTGTAATTAACTGTCAGCACTGATGAGGAACATGTCTCCCTGCTGGCCTCACATCTTTGGATCCAAGATGAAGCCATCATCAGAAGGAGCAGCCGTTGACTTCATACAAAAGAGGCAGCAGGAGGTACACGTGTAGCAGAGAACTGCTTGAAGATGGGAGACAAAAGCCATTGCACCCAGAAACTCCTTCCCAGGCATGGGAGGGTGAGGAGAAGGGTGCCCTGACATCACTGATGGAGCTGGCTCTGACAGCCAAGTTATTCGAGGGGTTCCTTCATCCTGTGACATGGAAGAAACTAGGCTAAGTCATTTAGGAGGAGGCACTGCTTATCTTCACTGCCATATTGGGCCAAAACCTGTGTTTTGTGTCCAGCACGGCCCATGTGCATCATCCCTGTTCCTGCAGAGAGAAACTGCAGCTTCTGTGTCCTTGGGAGTATTTCAGCATCTCCCTGCTCAGCTGTGGTGAGCACAAACATTGCATAACCTACCGAAATCTGCCCAACTCCTGGAGCAATCCATTGTTACAGAGACTTTAATTACACTGTAAATATTGGACACTGAGCTGAAAATATTAAATTTCGTGGTGAACATTCAATAAAGAACACAAATGAAATTGGGGAAGCAGTCTGCATAAGAGAGACTTTTTCCTGCAGAATAAGTATTTCCTATTTCTGAGAAAGGCAGCTTACCCATCTCCAGCCAGAGCCACAGTGTGGACACACAAGGAGCAGTGATATGATCTTTTCAAAGTCTATTAAGAGGAGTGAGAAGATGAATTCTGAAAGTTGTTTACCCTCCATCCTCAGCAGTGTGCTGTTTTGACAGTGCTCATCTCCTCTCCGTGGAAAGTCACCTCAAATCTCTTGGTTTCCCAGCATCTGGGGATTAAAATACAGCAATTATGTCAAGCCAGGCTCCGAAAATCTTCCCTGGGATTGAAGTTCAATGTAACCATTTAATTATCTAGATTATGATGGCTGTTGTGTATACCAGGTAGGGTGGGAATACTGTGTGGTAATCACCACATCATTCTGTGGGGCCCGAGGGGTTGTTTCCATCTTTTTTTGCTGTTCAGCATTCAGATTAAATGCTGATTTTATTTTAAATATGACCATTTATGTCATCATCCCACAAATTATGTGCTGTTTCTCCTATGGAAAAGTTGGATATTTTAATCTTCACATTGATAATCCACTGATTTATTAGAAGACTGCAGTATTTATGGTTCCTGGAAGATGACTTCTTCTGCATGTCAACAAGACAAAACCCAGCCACGTGCCTGATCAAGTCAGTTGGATTCTAAGCTACTTGTTCCTCAATAAAAAGGGAAGGGATAGAAGTGGGGGATCACCAAAAGGGAACCTGGAAATCACTCTGTATGAGATGGAGAAGTTGAAGAGTAAGAATGAAGCTGGAAGGTTCATTCTACTTCATTTCCAGCATCTGCTGTTCAGTAGAATCACAGAATCATTTTGATTGGAAGAGACCTTTAAGATCATCGAGTCCAACTATTCCCCCAGCACTGCCAGGTCCCCACTGCCCCGTGTCCCTCAGCACCACATCTATACATCTTTTAAATCCCTTCAGGGATGATCTTTTAACCTGATAAAGAAGATTTGAGGTTTTTCAGCGAATCAGCGCAAGATTTTTGGTATTTGAGATAGATATCTTCTGAGGCAGACCATGCACTTGCTGCAGGCTGCTGTGGTGGACATGGGATCATATCTGGGGCAACAGGCAGAATTCAGGGGATTCTGCTTTTTTGGGATTCTGTCATGGTGAGGATGACACGACATGAAGTACAGACCACGCTGCACACAGTCCCCTGCTCCCCTTGTATCTGCACGGCCCAGGGTGCCATGGATTCAGCCATCCCCCGTGGACGGGGCTCAAGGCCACCAGGGGGTTACAAAAAGCTAAAAATCTGTCTTTTTTAAAAGTTTTTGAGTTTCCTTCTGTTGTGATCTTGGCTGAACTGAAGGTTTCCCTGACCTGTGAAGCGGGACGTGCTCAGTACAGATTGACTTCACCAGGCTGCTCTTGGAGTAAGTTTGCCAATGTCTCCGAAGCACTTCCATCTACTCTTGAAGACTGAAGATTTGGGCACAAGGAGTAAGAGGCTCCTCTGTCATTATTCACTTCGAGACTAATCCCTTTTGTACTGCAATGAAGAACTCTCAGACATGTACTCTGCCTAATCCCTTTATTTCAAGTGTCATTGACAAATAAATAAGCCAGAGCAGGTCGTTTTTGCTCACAGTCCCTGCACATCTTGCTGGGATTCTGTGCTCAGGGACACGAGTAGCTCTGACTGTACCTGTAGTAATGATGTGTTCTGCAGACAAATCTTGAAAATCCATTAAGATGCATCTTTGCTATGGCACAAGCTCTTAACTCTAAAGCCCTGGCTGCTGTAAATTTCAAGGTCAGATGACTGGCCAGTGGGTAAGAAATGTTTTGATCTTGTATTAAATTGAATCTTGTCTAAAATACACTCTCACAATTGGTGACCTTTCCACCCCGGATGACAAAGGTTCATTAGGAGTGAGGATTAGACCTTCATGATGAGACGTGGTTGTGTCATTGGCTGGAGCCAACCATGGGAGGCATCAGTTTGAGCCTGTTTTGTCTGTAGAGACTTGGCAGATGTTGAGACAGGCAGTCCTGAAGCTCTCTCACGTTCAGGTTAATCGTGATGTGCACAGGCTGAGGCATGGATGTAATCTGGGAACTCTAAGTAACCTCAGAGTGATGTTTCATGGAGTGAATAACATTTGATCACACAACAGAGCGTGAATTCTGTTTGCTCCCCCACGGCTGAGTTCCGTGTGATTATTTCTAAGCAGCAACATCTGGATGCTGTAAAGATGGAAAGTATCACATTGTCCCGAGTGGATTTGTGTTGCAAAGATTTGCCTCAAGTGTTTCTGTAATTCACATGCCCAAATAGAGGCTGTGTGTTGAAGGGTAAGCAAGTGTGCTGCTGTAGCACGTCATGAGCAGAACACAGAAAGCAAAGCTCACCTGGTAGAGAGCAGAACTCTGATAATTTGATTAATTATCTTTTATAAAATCCTCATTCCTCCCTAGGACAAGGCATAGGATTGAACTGACTCTGCTTTCCATACTGGCCAGCGTCTGTATGTGTGTTATAAATCTGATTCCAGAGTACCCTCAGCTAAAAACCAACCCCATTCCAGGACCTTCAGAGTGTGCTATGATGAATAATCCACTTCACTTCAATCTATTAAATGTTTTCAGTTCACAAAACATCCTGAGCAGAAGGATCTATCCTGACATGAGGAAAAAAAACCAAAGATTTCCGTGGAGAAAAGATAAAATATTTGGGTAATTTCCCTTAAACCTCCCAGGGTTGCTGAGTGCAAGGGGCATGTCCTTGCTGCTTTCGATCACGGGTTTGTCCCGTGGGGGTCAAAAGGCCAACCTCTGATAAGACTGAAGAGGTTTGCTTTGACTCGACTCTGCAAGTTGTAATAATTGCTTCTTTTCAGCTCCCTGAATTTCTGGCCTAACGGGTTCCGTTACCCACAGGCAGGTAGGCACATCCAGACCCTGATGGGATCCCAAAGCCTGCAGCACCGGAGCCGGGAGCAGCCGTTCGAGGGCGGCATGAACAAAGTGACCATCCAGCAGTACCAGCCCCCGCTGCCCATCCAGGTGCCCTCCTCCCAGGGCTCCCGCGCGCCCCCGCCCGCCCGCTGCCTCATCCAGACCAAGGGCCAGAGGAGCACCGACGCCTACCAGGAGCAGGTGAGAGGCCCTGTCTCTAAAATAACTCTTTGGACAAAACAAAAATGGGTTGGTTTTTATTTTTTGCTGCCCTGGATACCCAGGCGGCGCTGGGCATGGCTGGGCTGGGGGCAGGGGAGCGTCTCCTCTTCTCTAGCACCAAGGGCTCTGCAGTTTTTTTGGCTTGGATGGAGCAGGCGACACGATCTAGCACTGAGGTTCCTCAGCAGAGATGACATCACCGGGTCCACTGGATTAATCTGCCATTTCTGCCCATTCCCCAGTAACCCAGTTCAGAGCTCACCATGCGGCATGCTTGGGAAGATGCTGATCAGGGGAGCGTCTCCTCTTCTCTAGCACCAAGGGCTCTGCAGTTTTTTTGGCTTGGATGGAGCAGGCGACACGATCTAGCACTGAGGTTCCTCAGCAGAGATGACATCACCGGGTCCACTGGATTAATCTGCCATTTCTGCCCATTCCCCAGTAACCCAGTTCAGAGCTCACCATGCGGCATGCTTGGGAAGATGCTGATCTCCT
>NW_008581171.1:0-11009 GCF_000691845.1 Merops nubicus | reverse complement strand
TTAGCCTTGCGGAAGGACAGTTGCAGCCCCAGTGCCCCCAGTCTAACAGAACGGGTGCTGATGAGCTTCATTAAGTGCCTTGTCCCCATTCTCTTTGGCCTTAATGACTGCAATAACTGTTGGAGGCACCTGGCTTGCAGAATGAGGTTCAGAATCATTAGTAGACCTTTCTCTTGTTGGCCAATCCACCCGAGTAGCTGCCTGTATGAAGTCTCTGAGAACTGCACTGGGATTCAGAAGCAATTGCTGGTGTGGCTCGTGTATGTGCTCAGGCTGGCTCAACGAGTAGTCATTAAGTTCCACTGAGGTCGTTTTGCTTTTATATTCCATTACCCAAAGCCATTTAGAGTCACCTTGCCCAAAAAAATGAGACTCAGCACGATTTACTGGAGTAAAGCACTTGAAAAAGTGGCTGAGGCTTAGTGGAGGCTGTCGGGGCTGTGACCCTGACGATGGTCTGAAGACCTTCAGAGCTCTTATTGAGTCCTTGGGTTTGCCCCAGTCACAGCACCCTGGGGTGCTGCACATGCAACACCTCTTGGAAAAATAAAAGCACCCAAGATGGAGCCTCTCTGACACATTTATCATGTCTAAGTGAGAAATCTGGCCAATGTGAACTGCCCTTTCACAAGTCTAACAGGTTTATTCTCTTTGAAAATAGAATCTTTAAACACCCCAAATTTCTCCCTTGGATCTAGTCTAAAATCCCTTTTGGTTTATAACAACATCCTGCTGGTTGTTGCTCTGTGGTGCAGCACAGCTCCTGAGAGGGCCATCTTTAGTGGGGAAAGGGGCTGTGGGAGAAGAAGCTGCCATTGGATGGCCAGGCTTTAACGTTGGCGTCGCCTTATCTTGCTGTATCTTTTTAACCTAGTTTTGTGTGAGGATAGAGAAGAATCCTGGCCTTGGTTTTAGTATCAGTGGTGGAATAAGTGGACAAGGAAATCCATTCAAACCTTCTGATAAGGTAAGTTACACGTTTCTCTCTAAATGGTTCTTAGTTTAGAGTGCCATAGAGTGGAGATGTAGATAACATGGGGGAAATTTGTGTGTACTTTATGTGAGAACTGAAAGGGATTTTCCCATACTTTTAGGGGTTTTTTTTTGTTAGGGGAGTGTTCACCTTTTTTTCTTCTGATTAATGAAGATGAGAAAATCAAATCAGAAATACTATGGGTGTCTTATATTCCACATATAAGAGAATTGTTGAGCCTGTTTTCTGGAGAACCATCTCTCTCACTTTTTTCTTTAAAGAGACACTCTAGGCCCTGATTAAACTTTCACTCAAGTCCTTACAGGGAAGACTAAACCAGTCAAAAGGCCAAAAGTAGCCAAAAGGCCAGTGTTGACAGCAGCTAGATCAAATCAAACCAGCCAGGACTGGAGCTGATTGGTGCCTTCCAGACACCACCCTCTGCACCCTGAATTAAACGTGCCACCGTTGTGGTCCATGGTGGTCAGAGAGACCCCGTGTTCAGTCTGGGAATGACACGTTTAGGGAGTTATAAATCTCTTTTAAAAAAATAAAAATACAGCTTCTGGAGGTTATCAGCTACTCAAGGGTTGGGGAATAGACTTTTAGACCTGTGAATTTGTTCTGTGTGGTAAAACTGACTGGAGTTTGTTAAAAACAAATACGATGGGTAGAACTCAAACGTATTCTTGGAGTTGATATTCTTTGGTCATACTGGATTTGGTTTTAAGAGGCAGTCAGAACTTCCATAAATACTTAGAAATTTTGGAAAACGATGAAATGAAAGCTGTCTTTTCATCTCTTCTCAAAAATGTAAGAGCTGCATGTAAATTAAAAAAAAAAGCATAGTTTCCCCACTGCTCTGAATTACAACAGAAAGGGAAATGGAAATGGAAATTATGCTTGGAAACATCAATCTAACACAACCTGAATTCCTTTCAGTTTTCTCGTGGATGATCCTTGGGCTGAACTTCAAGACTAATTTCATTTAATGTTTGTAACCATCAGGCTTAACGACTCTCCCTTAAAACATCCTCAGTTTTGGTGCCTTTCTTTGAGGCTCAACACTAGAATTACACTCTATAACATCATTGTCTTGTTTTCAACCATTTAATGGGTGGTGTTGGAGTTAAGCTGTACTTCCACTGCTGGCCACTTGCCTTAAGTTGCTCAAGAAGGAGGGATGTGTCTGCACCAGTCATACCTGAAGTGCAGTAACTGGAGTGAGACCATTTTACCCATAGCAGAAATGCAGGACAGGGCTGCATGAGATGTGTGGGGAGGACTCTGGGTGTCCTCACCATCTAGGAACTCAGTCTTTGGATTTTATTAATGTGTGCTACTGAAATTCTGAAATCCATTTGAAAAATATCATTTATTGTTTAAATAATTTCCCCCTTTCAAAGTCATTCACCCCTCAGGTTGCTGAAGTAAGTGACTGTCCTACTGCCTGTTGTACTGTGTAGCTCTGTGCTTCTCAGAAATGGCTTTAAACCTTTTATTTTTCCCCCTAAAGGAATTAAATAAAGATTACTGTATAGATAACAGTCCCTGTTATTCTAATAAACTAATGCTTGCTCCATTTTCACTGTCCTCCTGATGACCCTCTCGCCCTCTTCATATTGAACATTATTTTCACAGCATGTTTCCAGGGCCTGGGGCATCTCCCACCTCTCAGGGCCATTTGGTGACATGGAATCTTAGTTTCAAATGGCCCATGATGGATTTGTCCCAGGCATTAGCTAGCTAGAAGGTCACAGAGAGCTGCTTCAAACCTGCACTCCTGTCTTGATTCTGAGCAGAATAGAAAAAATAGGTAGTGTTTAGACTATGAATCCCTCCCCCCCCCGACAGCAGTTAGGGAGATACCTGTATTTTGGGAACTAGTTCTTGGTGATAGCATCCTAACCTGTGTTACTTCTGACTTATAGGGTATCTTTGTTACTAGGGTTCAGCCTGACGGACCAGCGTCCAGCCTGCTCCAGCCTGGTGACAAGATCCTCCAGGTAGGGGTGGATTTCATTTTCCTAACTGGACTGAGTCTTTGCATCTAAGTCTGATGATGTTGGTTCAGAGTGAGAGAACTGCTGGCTTGGTTATGATGGGACTTTAGGGTTGATTGATGACAGGGGATCATTTTTTCCGTGCCAAGAGCACAAGAAGGTTGGGAGGGAGAAAGGAGCTTTACAGGTGCTTCCACAGGCAGGAGCACGTGACAGAGCAAGACATGCTCAGAATTTTCCCCTGTGCAGTGGTGTAAGGAGCTGTGTAGCCACATTTTTTTGACAGAGTGCTAACTGGCCTTATTTTTGCCTGTCTTCTGCTGCCTCAGCATTTCTGAGCGCACTCCCATGGAAACCAGCCCCTCGTGGATCCACTGCTGGGCCACAGTGGCAGCTGTGGGACATAACCAGAAATCTCAGCTGCTGCTTTTCTTTCTTATCCTCTAACAAACATTTCCTGTATTCCAGTGAACTTTTAAAACAGAAAGGCTATTCCTGAACACACCTCTCAAAAATTCCTCATTCACAGAAAATGTCCATGCAGAAAAGGGGTTTCTGCACCTCCTGCAGGGTTGGTTGGGGCCTTTTTAAGCCTGGAAAATGTGTTACCACTGGCAGCAAAGAGTTGGCACTTCTGGCAAAGGGAAGAGAGTCATCAGAGTTATCTGAAAGGCTTGTGAGAGTTCTGAAAGCCATTCACACTGATCAAGGTTGAGAGGTTAACTGTGTTTGAATCGGTTCTGTGAAGGAATTTGACAAACCAGGGATGTCTCAGACACCCTCAGGCCTCTCTCCCCCTCCCTCCCTCTCTCCTTCCCCTCGTACCCAGCCTGGGCACTGGAGCAGTTACCAGCTCTGAAGTCTAAACTCGTGTTTAATGGCTAATATGTCAAAGAATGGTGAAATAAAGAAAACACCAAAGCTAAATGAAGTACAAAATTAGCTAGAGATAGTGAGAATCAGAATTGTTTAGGTTGGAAGAGACCTTTAAGATCATCAAGTCCCCCAGCACTGCCAGGTCCCCACTAACCCACGTCCCTCAGCACCACATCTCCATGGTTTTCAACCCTTAGAATGATCAAGGTGCTGTACTGAAAGCTATTAGAAACAAAAAGAGGTGAAATAGGCTAAAAAGTCAGGGTACAATCTGGTGAGGAGTTCCATTCAGCTCCAGCCCCCTGCCACGGGCAGGGACAGCAGGGACACTTTTGAGCTGCATTTCCTTCCTAGCTATGGTAACATCAGATGATTTCTCCTGCTGGGCAGGGGCCCTGTGGAGCTGGGATGTCTCCTGCTGCAGCCTGTGTTGCTAAAACAGGACCATTTAAATCTCTTTATATAATCCCTTTTAAGGTGCTGCTGCTATTTTTGGGGGGGGTAGCAAATTTCACTCTCTGAATTTCTCCATCTCTTAGGCTGATGGGGTGGGTTTGACTCTGTGCTCTCAGCCATTCTGGTAGGATTGTGGGTCAGTCTCAGCAGTTTCTCTTTTGTCCCTGTCAGAGCATCATTTCCAAGTCCCTGGCAGGAACATTTTCCTTTTATTTGCAATTACTTCTACCCATGCTCAGCACCTCTTACCCGCTGCTGATTTATCCTGTGGCAAAGGTGGTCATTCATCTCAGGAAGGAATTAGCAGAGGAAGAAAACCATAACTGTGATGAGGGATATTTTACTTCTCAGATATAAGCAACACCTTTAGCTCAGAGGATCCAGTTCCCTTGGCAGTCAGGACTGGGAATTATTAATGCCTGCTGGCATCACTTCAGCTCCACCCCCATTCTCCACCATTGCCTCTGTTTGCATTCATCTCATGAGACAATCCCCTGCCAACAGAGACCAGGACTTTGTCCTACCAGTTGCTGTGTAGGAGGAGGTTCCTCTTCACCCAGAGCCCATCTCTTTTGTCATCTGTAGTCCTCTGCACCACTTGTCTTCCACAGCTGTGCTGCCTGTGACACCAGTTTCTGATGGGACTCGTGTTTCCTCATTCTGAGCCCACTCTGTCCTCATCTGTCTGCCCCCTGAGCTGCTTTTAGCATCATCTGTATCTTCCCCCCATCATGTCTGGCTGGCTCTTTTCTCCCCACATTTACTAGCTGGTGACCCCAGTGTCCCCATTACTAGAGCACCTCAACGTCTGGGCACCTTTTGTGCTCCCATGCCATGAACTGAGTTTCCTCTGGGTCCTACAAAGGAATCTATCAGCAGACAAAGGCTACAGCAGGATGATATTTTTATATTTCCCTGGCAGAATTTGTGTAGCAGGATGTTTTCAGGAGGAGAACTTGATGCTTTTATATGTCTCCTCAAGCCGTTTTGGTAAAAGAAGGAGGGAAGATTTAAAAATGTGAAGGTTTGACATTCCCTGGGTGGCCTTGCCCAGTTCATGGAGGTACTGTCCTTTTTTAAACACATTTTTTGCCCAATGCCTGTTTTGGGTAGAGGATTCTGTGTGTGTGTGTCTTCAGAGGTGAACTGATTCTGGTCCTCATGGCTCCTCTGGGATCCTGGGGGAGCAAAATTGTACCTTTCCTTTCTGTGCCATAAGAGCTTCATTTAATTTGATAGGAAAAAAAATGAGTTTTCTGTTATAAAATCAGCAGCAGGTTTGGTAGGTGACTTTTAAGGAGCACCAGAGTTGCTGGGCTGGAATCTGTCAGCAAGGAGAGTGCAGCTCTGTCAGCTGGGTCATGAAGTTTTGTCACCATATCTTAGAGGTTGCTCTTCAGCTCAAAGAATTCTAATTTTGGCCCCAGGATTCAGTTACAACCCATGGAAATGGTCTCCAGAGGTCCCTTCCAGCCACGCTCATGGGCATCCTAGTCAGAAGTCACTGCAGAGGTGTGGTCGTGGCCACGCCATCACTCTGGGCTGGACATCCTTTACCACAACAAGGGGGCACTGGGGTGTCCTTTCTTGCAAGCCACTGGTCTGAGGGAGGGTCTTGACATCCATCTTCCATACGTATGGGGTGCAGTATGGCTGGCCAAGAAGATGTCCATGGGATTATACCTCTATCCTCAGCACTGGGGAGGCCACACCCTGAATCCTGGGTTCAATCTCTTGGGCCCCTCACTCCCAGAAGGACCTTGAGGGGCTGGAGCGTGGCCAGAGAAGGGCAACGGAGCTGCTGGGGAAGGGTCTAGAGGCCAAGTGTGGGGAGGAGCAGCTGAGGGAGCTGGGGGTGCTGAGCCTGGAGCAAAGGAGGCTCAGGGGAGCCCTTCTGGCTCTGCACAGCTCCTGACAGGCGCCTGGAGCCAGGGGGGGGTCGGGCTCTGCTCCCAAGGGACGAGCAACAGGACAAGAGGAAACGGCCTCAAGTTGCCCCAGGGGAGGTTGAGGTTGGAGCTGAGGAACAATTTCTTGCCCTGGAGGGTTGCCCAGGGCTGTGCCAGGCTGCCCAGGGCAGTGGTGGCGTCCCCACCCCTGGAGGGGTTTCCAAGCCGTGGAGATGTGGTGTGAGGGACACGGGGCAGTGGGGACCTGGCAGTGCTGGGGGAACAGTTGGACTCCATGATCTGAAAGGTCTCTTCCACCCCAGACAACTCCGTTCCTGAGCCAGCTGAGTGTCTACCTGGCTGGAGGTCCACAGGAGTCTGAAGACTGAGCTGGCACCTCAGGAGGGGTTTTGAGGCTTTCAAATGGCAGGTGCCTGCAGCAAGAGTTGTCTTTGTCCATTCCCTGAGCACCTTTGTGGGCTGGCCTGAGCACGTACCTCGGTGGACTGTGGGAAATCATCGTACGATTTACTTCAGCCATGGTTTTAATCTTCATCTACCTCTTGAATTTTTCCCTATCCCCCAAAAATGAAGAGGCCTAAACCCAACCTCATTTGATTTCTCTTCTTGTGCTTGTCTTGCAGGCCAACGGACACAGTTTTGTCCATATGGAACACGAGAAAGCTGTATTACTACTGAAGAGTTTCCAGAACACAGTAGACCTAGTTATTCAGCGTGAGCTTACTGTCTAACTATTTTTTTATAAATAGTAAATATGCCTAGCCAGATCTAACGTTCAGATTTATACATAGGAAACCATTTTTTTTTGCCAATTGCTGGACCAATGGCAAAGAGTAGTGCCAAATGTATAATATTCTATGTTAGTACCAATCATCCGCGAGGGGGGGAGGGGGAAAAAGAAAATATATTAACTCTATAAATCTATTGTTCATGTGGCTATGTATTAGTTTTAATTGTCAGCCTCTGGCTGTGCATTGGTGCATTTTTTTTTTTTTAATCAAGTTCCTTCTTAAAAAGTCGATTTCATATGATTTCAGAACACAGAAGCACATACAAATTCTTTAGGAATTCTGCTGTCCATCAGAAACACTGCCTCAAAGTTGTATATGCCTTTATAAAGAGAAAATATATTAACCTGTACTTCCCATGAAATATTTCTACCATGTCACATACAAAAAAGAAAAAAAAAAAAATAGAGAGAAAAAAATATTTTCATAAACACCTCGAAGAAAGTATATATTAAATTAAATTTAATAATGTTCATTTATTTTCAATGCAAAGATATTCTATGCCTTATGAAAAATACCTGTACATATGCAGTGTGTATAGCTGGCTCCACATCGATGAGTAAAAATGTCACTATACAGGGTGAGATTCTCCATAAATTCCACTTTGTCAGCTCTGGGACCTAGATGTAAAAAGAACCCACATGAAAATGGGTGAAATTTCTTTTCGTTGGTTCCATCAACCCCCCCCCAAGGGGCAAAGAGTGAATTTAGGCAGGTCCTGGGTCGGGGGTGGGAGAAGGTTTTGATGGGTGGCAGGACAAGTTCTTCTGTTGCTGCTGATTTTATTGTTTAGCTGTTTAATTTGAAGCTGCAGGCGCTGCACTTTCATCCCCTGTCCCCCCTACTCTGAGATTCTTCTGTCCCCACCCCTGCTCCAGGCCGTGGTGGCCCCAGGTCACAGCAGCCACCACCCGGGAGGTGTTGACTTGACCCAAGCCCTTATAGCCCAGTCTCTCCACAGGGGAAGGGAGCAGGTTCAGGATTTCAGGATTCCTCCCGAGCTACAGCCCGTGCTGGGTGATGTCCTCCCAGTCTGGACTCCCTGCAGGTCCCAGCCCCGGCCCCCAGCAGGGACCACCACCAGCACAGAGCTCTGAGAGCTCCTGGTGGTTCAGCACCTCCGGTGTGGTGACCCACACAAGGTGGGAGACACCCAGACCCCCCACCCAAGGTTTCAGGGGCCCGGGTTCGACTGACAGCACTGGGAGGGCCAGGTTCTCACACCCCTTTCCCACCTGGATTGGAAACACCCTCCAAGTCCCAGGTCAGGGGAGGGGACCTATGGCAAAGGGTCATGGCCAGGAACGTTCTGCTCTGCTTGCAAGAGCCTCTAGAAATTCTTAAACTTCTCCTCTCTGTCCCATCTCTTGGGCCCCTCCCTCCCAGAAGGACCTTGAGGGGCTGGAGCGTGGCCAGAGAAGGGCAACGGAGCTGCTGGGGAAGGGTCTAGAGCCCAAGTGTGGGGAGGAGCAGCTGAGGGAGCTGGGGGTGCTGAGCCTGGAGCAAAGGAGGCTCAGGGGAGACCTTCTGGCTCTGCACAGCTCCTGACAGGAGCCTGGAGCCAGGGGGGGATCAGGCTCTGCTTCCAAGGGACAAGGGACAGGACAAGAGGAAACGGCCTCAAGTTGCCCCAGGGGAGGCTGAGGCTGGACATGAGGAGAAACATCTTAATGGAAAGGGTGGCCCAGGGCTGTGCCAGGCTGCCCAGGGCAGTGGTGGAGTCCCCACCCCTGGAGGGGGTTCCAAGCCGTGGAGATGTGGTGTGAGGGACACGGGTCAGTGGTGGACCTAGGAGTGTTAGGTTCACTGTTGGACTCAATGATCTTCAAGGTCTTTTCCAACCAAAACGATTCCATGATTCCTGATTTCCATCAGGCACACACTGACTGAGGTCATCACACTTCCAGTGAAGCTTCAGAAGGCAGTAGGGCCATTATCTCTCTCTCCCTGGTGCCCTGTGGCCCAGTGGGGTAAATACAGCTGGTGGGTTCCTGCCCCACGGGGAGCAGGAGGCTGGAGCTCCGAGAGGTGCCCTCAGCTGGTGTGCCCCTAATCCTGACGTCTGCAACGGGACTGAACGAGCTGGTGAGGTTCAGAGCATAAATCTAAATCACTCCTAATTTGTGTTTAAAAGTCAGGGAGATGTGGTGCTGAGGGACCTGGTTTAGCAGTGGACTTCACAGAGTTAGATGAACGGTTGGACTTGATGATCTTAAAGGTCTTTTCCAACCTAAACGAGTCAATGATTCTCAGGAAATTAAAGGCTTCCTGACAGCACAGGCTGAAAAAGGCTTGTTGGATTCAGGTTTGGGTGGAAACCCATTTGAATTGGGTTTGGATCATTATTTCCTCAATTTTTTCAGCTTTCAGTTTTCTGTCACGTTGATGTCATTTCACAGGGTTTCATCAAGCTGCACAAAATCTGGCAGAGCCCATTTAAATCTTCCCTGACATTCAGAGGCTGAAAATTCCATTCATTATCCTTTAAAAAAAAAAAAGGAAATAAGGATTTATTGAACATCGTACTCAGAAAACTGTAGACATCTAAGGAGCATTGAGTTAATTATGTCAAATGAAAATTATCACAGAATCATCAGATGGTTTGGGTTAGAAGGGACCTCTGGAGATCATCTAGTTCCAACCCCTTATAAATGAGGCAGAAGTTCTTCCCTGTGAGGCTGGTGAGACCCTGGCCCAGGTTGCCCAGGGAAGCTGTGGATGCTCCATCCCTGGAGGTGTTCAAGGCCAGGCTGGATGGGGCTTGGAGCAACCTGCTCTAGTGGGAGGTGTCCCTGCCCATGGTGGGGGTTGGAACTGGATGATCTTGAAGGTCCCTTCCAACCCAAACCTGTCTGGGATTTGATGAATTTGATTCAAATAGTCTGGGATGATGTTTCCTTTTATTGTTTTACTAAGTATGATGATAAGGCAAGTGCTGGAGGCAGGGGGCAGTTCACCCTGAGGTGAATCCCACTCAGCTCAGCTCTTTAGATATTTCCCATGCAATAAACGCTTCCCTAACAATCCTCAGGGAAGGGCTGGATGGCAAAAGGAAGCCCATGAGGTGACTCCCTTATCCTCATCTCCAGACTTAATCATTTACCCATTATCCCACGTGCAGCTTGTGGCTGAGTGGTGATAAATGCTGGTGTTTAGATGCCAGCTTTTCATAACAGTGACCACTGAATAGCTTCAGAGCTGTTTTCACAGGATCCCAGCAGGGTGGGGTTGGAAGGGACCTCTGGAGATCATCTCATCCAACCCCCTGCTCCAGCAGCTCACCCACAGCAGGGTGCCCAGGATGGTGCCCAGGGGGGTTTGGGATCTCTCCAGAGCAGGAGACTCCACAGCCTCTCTGGGCAGCTGCTCCAGGCTCGGCCACCCTCACCCCAAAGAAGTTTCTCCTCCTGCTCAGGTGGCACCTCCTGGGTTCCAGTTGGTGCCCGTTGCCCCTTGTCCTGTCCCTGGGCACCACTGACCAGAGTCTGGCCCCAGCCTCTTGCCCCCCGGGGCCCTTTAGCTCTTGCTCAGCACTGCTCAGATCCCAAATTTCACTATTTTTCAAGATAATAAGGAAAAGAGCTTGGAGACGTTGCTGTAGTAGATAAAATTATTATTTTAAGCTCATACAGGAACACCTGAAATCACCACTCAGCTTCCAAAAGTCCAACTAAGCTCCAGTTGGAACCTCTCAGGAGATGGGTTTGCTGTTCCTAGAGAGCACCTTGAATGTCAAGCTGTTCCTGGGTCAGACCCCTCAGGCTTGCGTGTGGCATTTCATGACCTTCTGCAGTCCCAAAAACGCTGATTTATGGAGGGGTCAGTGGTTGGACTCGAGGATCGTAAAGGTCTCATCCAACCCCACCGAGGTAAGTGCTCAGGCAGTGCTGAACCAGCCCAGGGCTGTGCCCTCTGCAGGACCTGCCCTCGGGGCAGCCCTGGGGCCAGCGCCAGGACGATGGGGCCCGGGGGATTGATTTTTGGGGTTCCG
This sequence comes from Merops nubicus, assembly GCF_000691845.1. NCBI lineage: Eukaryota > Metazoa > Chordata > Aves > Coraciiformes > Meropidae > Merops > Merops nubicus. The sequence goes on along the minus strand of NW_008581171.1, from coordinate 12 downwards.
TGTCCCCGCTCG
>NW_008581170.1:13649-18433 GCF_000691845.1 Merops nubicus | reverse complement strand
CCAGCTCGGAGCTTCGTGTGTGGCAGCTCTGCACCGTGGGCAGGGCCAAGGCAGACTGTGAGATCCCCTACCCTGCCCTCCCCAGCTGCTACCGAGGGTCTTGCCCAGCTTGCCCCAGGGCATCACCCTGGGCTGCCGTGGGGCCGGACCCTGCACATCACGCTCCCTCCTCCCGAGCCACTCAGGCTGTGAGGGAGGTGAAGGGCCCAGGGTCTGGACAGCACTTGGGCAGGTTGCAGCTTTGACTCAGGCCCAAGCACGAGCCAGAACTATCTCCTTGAAACCTTCACCAGGAGACTTTCTGCCTTATCTCCACCTTGTAGCGATCCCTGGAAATATTTCTAGGGGCTGGAAATACCTGGCTGCGAGGGCTCCGCCGACTCGGTGTTGAAAGTGGGCAACTCTGGCAGGGCGCTGCCCGGGGCGGACGGCGCGATGCCGGGGCCTAGGTCAGCGCTGTACATGAGGTCTGCAGCGATGCCAGGCAGGTCTGGCAGGTAGGATGGCACATCAATCTCTGGGACTTGACCCAGATCGGGCACGTAGAAGTAATTTTCAGCTACCTAAAGGAAACCCAAACCAAAAAGATAAGGCAGTGACTATGCACTTGCTTCCCCTTGCAGCAAATGAAGGCACTGGAGGGAACAGCCTGGGTGGCAGGCAGAGCTGGGCTGGTGTGCCACCATGATGGTGGTCATGGGCAACTCATCAGCTACCCCCCCACACCCCGGCCAGGCTTGGAAAGCCATATTGCAGGAGGAGGAAGAGGTGCAGAACTCTTCCCAGTTTCTTCCAAATTTCCAGCCTATATGGGGCAGTCCCTTCTCTTCCAGAAGTTGATGGTGCCTGAACCACTTCTGAGATTAAGATGCGTGAGAAGCACAACCAGGCATTTAGAGGTTTGGTTTTGTGCTTAACACACAGACAAAACAGAACCAGAGGTGCACTGTGAATAAAGGGCTTTGTTTGCTGTACACCCTGGTACCTCCTGCAGTACAACAAGATTAACAAATGGCTCCCAGGCTTCCTTCCCTAGCCCCAGATTTCCCTAGCCCCAGACCACACATTCAGCCATGTATCCTCAAAGCTCCAGGTATGGCCACTATGAGGTGTTGGGACAGAGTCAGTCCCATGCTGGGGCAGCAGGACTGGTGCACTGCCTCCCTCATGCCCACACCAAGCACAAGGTCTTAGCTCATGCTGGCTGGTCCTTCCGTTCACACCAGCAGGCATCCCTTCCCAGCATAAACTGGGTCACAGGCCTACTCCCAAGCACCTTCCAGCCATGGCATCTCACCATCACACTCCTAAAAGGCTCAGGAGTTAGCTAAAGGGAGATTATCAAGTGACGGAACCTCCGAAATCCTCTAGAGCCCTGAGGTCTAGCAGCAAGGTGACCTGATATTACATTAGTCTTCCCACAGCACCCAGCAATGGCTTAAGCAAAGAGAAACGCCTGCCAAGTTTGAGGCATTTGTGTCATCCATCAAGCCCAAACCAGGACTTCAAGCTCAAAAATGGGCAAGGTCCTTCTGGTGAGACACCCTACAGGTGCCATGAGGGGCCATTCTCTTGCCTGATCTCCACCCTACAGAAGCCCCATCCTCTCAGAGAGCTGGGCACAATCCCCTGAAGGGAAAGCAGCTGTGTCCATGTTTCACCTGCCGGTCCAGTTGTCCCCTTTTGGTGATGGAGAGAGGAGCATCAAAGAGCTTCTCTTCCGTCTCTGTTTCCAGAGCCACATGGGTCTTGGACACTGCTCCAGCTAGAGGATCCAGGAAAACATACTTCTTGTACCTAAGGGTAGAGGACAAGTATTTCAGCGATGCCATCTTGAGAGCCAAGGCCACAAGAAACAGGCTACCCAAGAAGAAGGTCTGGGAGGTGGAGACCTGACTCCAGGTCAGACTTGCTCACACCGGTGGAACATATTGGGCGCTCCAGTTTTCTTCTTCTAGCCCCCTTTTCATTCCTTTCCACTCTACAATCGGGAGACTATCAGCTCCCCACCCTATGAGTGCAGCCTCCACATTCATCCTAAAGCAAAGCCCCACTGCACTGCCACCGTTGCCAAGCTCACTCCCTCCCACTGCCTGGCCCCAGACTGTCCAACAACCCGCAGCAAGGACACGAGTCTCTCCTCGTGATTTGTCACTCAAGAGGCAGAAGGAAAGATAAAGAGAGGAATTAAGTTGTGGCTCAGGAGAAGAAAGAGGAGATCCAGCAGCTGAAAGCTTAAGAAGGGCTTAAAGAAGCTCTTCAATATGAGCAGAAGGAGGAAGCATGAGGCGAAGCCAACGGGAAAGGGAACTGCAGTGATGGGCAGTGGAGACAGCAAAGCAGCAACATGGGTAAAGTGTTGCCGTGAGGAACCATCAGGAGGAGGAGTAGAATCCAGGCAGGCACATGTGGCAGAGGGCAGGAGTGACAGCAGCTTTCAAGGCTGGAAAGAAATTATTGCAGGGGTATAACAAGAAAAACTGTTGGGGAAGGTAAGTGCAAAGCTGGGTTGAAAGCAGGTGAGTGGAGGATCAGGTGCAGATAAAACAAATCCTTCCACCCAAGAGGAAGAGTGGGAAAGACAGAGTTGCTAGCTGGAAGCTGGTGGAGAGGTACCAAACCCTGTCCTACCAAGAGCTTGGCATGTAAGACCCCCAGGAATGCAAGCAGTTAATGCTGCCCCCAAGGAAGAGAAAGCTCCTCTGGGGACAAGCAGGGACAGGTGAAAAGCACAGCACTGCTCCAGCTCTCACAGGTTCTCAGTGGTGTTGAAGAGCAGCAGTGAGCTCAGGGAGCTGATGTTCCTGGGGAGGCTGCCAAGGCCTTCTTCTGCATCATCCTCCTGGTGAACTTTGGCGCTCACGCACACAGGGAAGTACTTGAGCTTCTCCTGCAAGAAGTCAGATAACAGGTAGTAAGACACTAAAACTGTAGCCGTTGAGACAGATCTCCCCAGTCACCAAAACCCATGCTGCTGGATTCACTGTACAGTCTGGGAACCCTACTGCTCCCTCTCTACCTCCTTTTGAGCAAAGAAGCACGTGGACAACATTGCAACCCCACAGTCATGACGAATCTCAGCAGTCCAGACCCATGGCACATGCTTTTGGTGCCACAGATGTGTCATGTTGAACAGGGGTTGCTGTGGCAAGGATCCACCAAAATACAAAACCCTCTCGGGCTCTACAGCCAGAGGTGGGGATCAAGCAGGGCGGTCTAAAAGGCATTGGTTACACTGTCTCCAACCAGTAGACATTTTCACGCAGACATCTCTATTACCTCCCCTCTGCTGCCTCCAGCTGATGTTCTAAGGGATATGGTCCCACTGGTGGGGTATGCAGGGAAGGCAAAGGAAAAAGAGGTTAGGAAAAAACAGAGTGCCTGTACTAGGCAAGAGATGAGGCAGAAGGGAGTGCGCAGGGCGGAACGCGTGCCAGATGGTCCTGCAAAGCCTGAGGGATTTGCAGGAGTTTTCAACTGTAATGAACTGAAATCTCCTCTCTTGGTTCTAAAACTTCATGCATAATATATAGAGCTCCCTTTAGAAAAGGACTTATTACATCTGAACTGCTTGACTTTTATATAGAACAGGAATTGCCATCCCAGATCAGACCAGTGTTTCAGCTAGCGTGACAGCGCCCGCTGCCAGATGCTGGGGGGGCTGAAGCTCAGTGCCCACAGCACATGTCGCTGGAGAGGGAAGGATGGCATCGGTTCCTGAACATGGACACAGCCTGGGATGGAAGAACCTCCACACCTTTCCTCGGCCCCCTCAGAACTCCTCCTTTCTTCACAAACTAGGACAAGCAGCAGCCTGGCAGATGCAAAGTGGCAAGCATTCATATCAGAAGAAACCAGAGCACTAACCAGGACAGTTCATCAGGTTAAACAACTGGCCACACTCTTGTGGTCTTCTTCTGTCACCAGCTCAAAAGCTCTCCACGGCTTCCTACTGCCTCACTACTTCCAGCAGCCCTGCTCCATCCCATTGCCTCCTTGTACTTGTAGGGGCAGATGGCAAACCACCATTTGTTCAGTTTCATGACCACATCTCAGCCACATAAGAAGTTTCTGCCAACTGAAATTTCAGGCTTGAATGTGGTAGCCAGAAATCCTGGGAAATGGCTTAGTCACAGCTCAGTTAATCCACTAAGTCTATAAAATGTGGTAAAAAAACACCTGGGAGGTTTTGACTGAAATGTTTTATTTTCTCCCTAAATAACACGTTCCAACTTGTGAAAAATACACTGAAATAAACATCTTGAATTTTTACAGCAGCAAGTGGGCAAAAATAGATAAATTGTTATTCAGAAACCTCAGAAGCAGAGATTCAGAAGTAAAGGGTCTTTTGATCATTAATATTCATTTCCCAACGTTTAATTTTTTAAGCATGAGGGAGTATTGATGTTTTTGCTAGAACTGTTCACACACACTTAGCCCCCAAGTCACATATATATATATTTTTAATTCTCTCTCTGTAGATTTCAATTAGCACTGGAAGACTGCATCACTTTAAGGGTGGAGTAAGAAACCAACCATTACCTACATTTCCTTTTAAATCTCATCTAAGGCAGTTATAAAGCATGACTATTACTCTGAAATGTGAGGCTCTACATAATCCTTTTAATTTAAATGAAAACAAAGTACTAGTCTTATTCAAGTACCTAGATCTGTTTTGAAGTTTAGAACAGTTACCCTACTGCCAGGAATATCCTGGAACTGTGAATTCCACAGGTTAAAGTGCCATTTAAAAATTAGTTTTCTTATAGGGACATAAAGGCCAT
>NW_008581170.1:0-13618 GCF_000691845.1 Merops nubicus | reverse complement strand
CAGCAGCCTCAGCACACTGAATTCATAGAGGGGTGCTTGAATGCTCAAATTCCCCTACCTGGGGTTTGGCACCTGGCAGGATCAGATCCCTAAGGATGCTGCACTTCCAAGCATTTTTGTCCCTAACAGCCTAAGCCTACAGTTAAAAAGATACAAAGTCACCCCAGTTCCTAACTTTAATTAAGCACACACTCTTACAAAGAGAATTGGGTTGACAAACCAGAAACTCCATTGCTCCCATGTCATGACGTGCTGAGGCTAGCTGAAAAAGCACTTGAGGATTAGCAAGTGCCAAAAACCCAGTTCAGCCTCCTCATGCCCTTGGTAGAGGCAGAATCCACAAGGACGTGCCAAGTTTCTGACAGTTTTGAAGCCTTGCAAGGTTACTCCATCAGTGGACTGTAACTTTTGTTTGGACCTCTTCCCAAGTCCAGGTAGACCACATCTCCCACCTTGTTTTCCAGCCTCCTGAGGGGCACATGCAGCACCCAGACACAGGTCCCACTGCAAAGGCAGTGCCCAGTGCCTGAGAAGCTCCACAGGGCTGCGGCCAACTCACTGTTCAGCCCTGCTTAGCTGCCACCACAGCAACGTGCAGAGCAAGCCGCTTTCCAGGCTTTCCACAAGGACACAGTTTGTGGCACTCTTCCTCATCAGTGCTTACCTTACAAAGCTAAATGGTGTCCTCTCAACAGCTGAGTTTTCACTTGCATGGGGTGTGGAGAGGGAAAGGAACATTTCCCAGAAATAAACATTTCCCAGATAAAACTGCAGAACCATGCAATTTCCAGCTCAGCTGCCTCCTCCCCAGAGCACAAACCCTAAGCGCTGAACACAGGCTGCCACCGCTCACCCTCAAACTGACAGGAGGAGAGCTTTCTTTCCTGGTGGGGCATGTCTGCAAAGTTAGCAAAGGCTACCGTGACTGCTCCCAGCAAAGAGGCCCTCATTAGAAGTGAAAACAGGCAGTGAGCCTTTGCTGAAAGCCCTGAATAATTGAGGAAGGCATAAAGGCAAACATTAGATTTCCCTCTGTCGCTTTTCGTTACTGCAAGGCACATCAGGCGCCGTGCTCAGCCACGGCTGAGGAGGGCCTGTCCCCCAGAACGTGGTCACCAAGCCCCACTCAGCACACCAGCTGCTCATGCATGCGTGAGCTCGGCGAGAGTAACAAGACTGCTGCATGAGGCAGGGTCAGCAAAGCCAGAGAAAGATCAACAACCCCAAGGGAGGGCCAAAAGATGGGTCACAGGAAGGAAGGAACAGATACAAACATCCCTTTGGGCCAGCAACAAAGTCCTCTTGGTCACAGAGGGCAGAATGTGGCAATGGTACAGAGGTGGCCCGGGACAGGGAAGAGGAGGCATGGCAGGCAGACGGCAGAGGCCGTGGGGAAGGGTGCGCAGAGCCCACTGGAGCCAGTGGGCCAGTCAGATAGGCACACCCTTTGGTCTTTGCTTTTAGCAACTGATGCTCTTCTCAATCCCCTCCCTGTGTGAGAGTCTGTACATTGGCACCAGACCTTCAGGGGGGGCGAGCATCTTCCCTGTCCAGTCACTGCCTACCTCTGCTCCCCGCTTGCTCGGATGAGATGGGGCCACCAGCCAGGTAGCACAACTGTAATCAGCCTCCTCTGGCTGGCCAGCAGCAGGTCCCACACAGCTCTGCCCTGTGCCACTGCCAGGGCTCAAAGGAAGCATGAACCTTGCTTGAGTTTGCCAGCTGTCCATTCAACCAGCAATCCTGCTTCTTTGGCCTGGCTGAAATATTCATAACCACCCTGCTGCCTGAGGTCTCAATTCCATTAAAACTCAGGAAAGTTTACTGTGATCAATTATTCAGTGCCAGCTTTATTTTTGGGCCAAGGCACACAAGGGTGAGCAATAAAGGCTCCTTAGGGGTGGAAAGCAGGGAAGTTGTCAGGTTGATCCCTAACGTGGCAGGAACAGCACATCTGCTACTCCTGGCACAGCACACACGCAGCAACTTTTGAACTTCAAGCACAGCAACTCTTCCTCCTGTCCTTCCAACCTCTGGGGATGGTGACCCAAATTGTTGGAGAATCCTTTGGTAGTACTTCCTTCCAAACCCAGCACTTCTCAGAACTCCCTTACAAGCCCTTCTCTGCTGTTCAGTGCACTGGCTGAAATGGAACACAATACTGCAGGACCTCCTTCAACACCACCGGCTGTAGACATCAGTGCTATGGGCACACACTTGGAAGCCCCAACTGTGATGGGTACTGAGAGATTCAGCTGCTTTGAAGGGCTCACACAACACAAAGGAGAAGCAAAGCACAAACAAAACATGTGAAGAAGCAAAATTATCTTCTCCAACAAGACCTAAAACTTAGCTGGGAACCAGGGAGGGACAATACCCAAGTGCAACACTTTCCTGGGACAGAGAAGTACTCTAATGACTCCTTTCCCTCCCGACACACTCGCAAGCATTTACCTTTCCCTTCTCACCACTGCTTCCATTAGAGCCATCAGAAACTATTTTTCAAAGAATTCTGACCCTGATCCCAGCTGCCTTGCTGTGCCCAGCCGAAGCCTGAGGCCAGCCAGCAGCACCAGCGGCACGGCCGCGGGGACTGGCGGCATTTCAGGAGATGGAGCTGCTCGCTCCGGAGGGCTGGCAGCCAACAGCCACCCAGAGCACTCAACCACCCACCAAGGTCTCGCAGTGACACGGCCCTCTCCAGCTGGCAGCTCCGCAGGCTTCCCAGCCTGACCTCACGTACCCCCACCAACAGGCCAAGCTGAAAAGATGTTTTGCTCCCAGCCTATATCCTAAAGCCCTGATCTACCCCATCAAAAAGACTGACAGCCTCCCAGCTTCTCTTTGCTTGTTCATCTCATGGGATGTTCTCCTCCTTACCTGCAGAGCCTTCTCATCCAGCACTCGGTGTTTGCTCTGAATCCTGTGTCTTGGCCATTTCTGTTTAGCTGGGTCTTCTGCACCAGCAAAAATTGAACTGTACTCCTGCAGCCGTTCAGGGGCTGGATACTTGGCACTGGAAAATACCTGTGGAGAGACAAGGAGAGACTGAAAAATCCCAGCAACTAGGCAATCCTACGCTACAGAAACAGACAGAGTAGGGTAAGCACACAACCTGTGCTCTTGGTAGGAATGGACAGCCTTGGAGTTGAGGCTCCTAAGAGCTACCTGTATGGGCCAAATCATGCATGGACTGTCTCTGGAGATCACAGGTTTCCCACTGGCAGGAAAGGAACTTGAAACACTGTACTAAATGGCTCAACAAGATTAAGATACACTAGGGGAGGCTCTCTAACAGTAGCTTTCATTCAAACTGCCAAAGTGTCTATGAGCCAGAAGTGAGAGGGTGTTGGGCTTAGCCCAGCACATGTCTTTTCTCTTTCTCAGGGAGAGGCTGAGGCAGCAACTCACATGGGCCTCATAAGGCCAGGAGCTGTGTGGCTCACAGGTATACAAATCATCAACCGGATGAGTCAGGAAGAGTACTCTCATCGGAACCCTGCTCAGCAGCAAGGGATGGAGAGGTGTGCGGGCAGCAGCTGCAGCAGCTCAGCACCTGATCTTCTCCAGAGCTGACACCAGGAGTAAAGAGAGAAGGTGGAAGGAAGAAGTAAGGCCATGCCGCCTTCACTGACATCACTACCTTAATAGCCTTCTTGCTGCCCTTTATCTTCTCAATCTTCGCTTGGGCCAGTGTCACTCTCTCACCAATTGCCTGAAGCTGTGCCCGGCTGGTCTCCACCCGCTGAGAGATCCTAGGAGGCAAGCACCTTTCTTCAGATGAAGAATCCAGAGCCAGAGATTTTTTGGCAACAGCCAGTGCCCAGGCACTCTGTGGAGAATATGCACCTCAGTGGAATGGAGATGGACATAGAGAGACGGACAACTGCAGCTTTATGGTGACACCAGAGTGCCATAAGCCCTGTGCCTCTCTGCAGGTACTGCTGACAAGAGAGCCACAGCCAGTTAGAGACTGCCAACATATTCTTAATAAAAATGACTTGTTAAAAATGAAACGCATGTGCAAGGCACGGGGTATTCCACACTACATGACATCAAGCTCAGCATATAAACTAGGGGGAAAGCTGGCCAAAGTCCAGTGCTTGGGGACTGGCTGGGCACCGGTCAGCTGGTGGTGAGCAATTGTTTTAATTTGTATCACTTGTCTTTTCTCTTTTTTTTTTGTTATTTTCCTTTTAATTACTATTATTACCATCATTAAATTATTAAACTGTTCTTATCTCAACCCATGACTTTTCTCACTTTCACCCTTCCAATTCTCTCCACCCCCATCCTGCTGGGCAGGGAGTGCGTGAGTGGCTGTGTGGTGCTTAGCTGCCAGCTGGGGTTAAACCACGACACTAGATCAGTATCAAAATGCTTTGGGACTGAGGTGAAAAGGACTCTGTGGCAGCAGGGGATAGTGGTCACTGGTTAGGTACCTCTGTGTACACCATGGTGACATACTCCTTTCCCACAGGGCTTACAGCAGATGTCTTGCAGCCAGGGGCACGACTGAAACTGCCAGCATGTCGTGCAGTCGCTACCATGCTGCAGGAACTGTCACACAGGTTCAAGCAGAAGCTAGCAGGGACATCAGGACCATGCACCATCTACAAGTAACTACAGAGGCACCTTCTCAGAAGACGCCTTCCTTCCTCACACCTAACTCACAGGTTCTCTCTAACTTCAAGCTCAAAAGCTGAAAATTGTTGTGAATCTTCCCCTTTTCAGTGAAGCCAGCAAAGAGTATTTTTATGGCTACACAACCCATTGGGAGAGATAGCACTCCACTTCAGCAATGTTTTGTGGCAACGAGTTCCATCGGATCATTTCGTGCCTCTAAAAATCACTCTCAAGTACTATCTTTAAATTTTACCAAAAGCCCGTTTGCTTTTGAGAGTTCCCATGCCTTTTTTTCCTCACTCTAATTCCTTTCAGTAACAAACTTGACATCAGCAGTGATCCATGATTCCCATTTTCAAACTGTACCAAACCCATCTTTTCAACTAAGTATTTTCACTTGGTGCAGCCCATTACAGCACAGAAATGGACTCCACTAAAGCCTGTCTCACTCCCCCCCTCAACGCTGTAGGTGGTGAAAAAGAAGCAAGTACAAGCTGTTATCTTTCTGAAATAACCCCACTTCTTTCTCCAAAAAGCTTTAAGTGTTTCTGTTTGATTATAGCTATGTTCCCTGCTTCTTGGAGACATGAAAATCCTTCCCTACGCACATGGAAGGAGAACATGCAGCTTGTTTCTACATTACTCTTTTTGGAGTGAGAGATGAGCAAAACTGAACTTCATGAGAGTCTCCCTCTCGGAATTATTCTGTTTCCCCATCCCTTTACACACAGCCTAACAGCCTGTATTTTGTACCAACGCTAGGTAGAAATCTGCTCCTGATCTCCTTCCTGCACCCTTGGTCTCTGTGGAGTTAAGTCCACATCAGTTACACACTTGATAGGTTCTCAGAGTAGTTTCTGTTGTTCCTTTCAATGCTCATTTCCTAGCACCCATCTAGAGCAAATTTCATGTGTCAAAGAGCTGTCCCCTTGCCTTGTTTTGTTCAAGTGTGAGATGCATCTGAAGGACCTAAATCTTCCCTAACTGCCCTTCCCCAGTACATTTGCCCACCTCACAGTTCACCTCTTTTCTAGATGCTTCATAATTTCATTGATTGACACTATTTCCAGTACTGCTCCTGGGGGCATCTGACTATTTTTACTTCTTTCAAAGTTGAAAAAATTGGTCATTTATTTCTGCTTTACTGCTCTCCCTCAAATCAATGATGCAATTTTCCCTCTCACTAGTGAGTAGACACCTCTCCTAGAAGGACTCAACAAAGCCTTCCTGAAGCTCCAAAATAAAGTATCAATTGCCTTTTAGCCAGCACCCTACTGATTTCCAGAAAAAATTATCAGGGGTGGACAAGGCACACATTTCTCTCCCAGAAGGAAGTATGAAGCAAATAGTTATGCAAGTTCTGTCCTGGAAACCAGTAACTGTTCTCCTCCCTTCCACTCCATGACTGTGAGTGGGTGAAAAGAGGCAGTCAAACACTTCCCTCATGCTCTTTCCTGTCTCACTTTATTTCCCAATGCTTCACCAGGTATCAGACTCTTCCTTTCCCTTCCCACATTCACTCTTTCATTAGCTGTGAAGAAGCAAAGGGGTCCTGGAATCCTAATCAGCCTTACCTTTCACCTCTAACCACTTCCACATCTAACATTCGTGCTCTCAGACACAAGACTTAGGAGAGGACTGGTGCCTCAACTCCCTTTACATCCCCACCAAGCGCAGGCAGCGTGTTGGCTACTACAAAGTGCTTTTTGGTTCTACAGCATTAACACCTCCCATAGTGTGTGGGCAGGGTCAGGGGAAGACCAGACAGCGGAGCACCTCTCAGCCCACAGCACTGCACACATCTTCCTCATTTAGGGTTTGACAGAACCTCTCTTAAAAAGGAATCTTCTTTCAAACCAGAACATGGCTGGCAATTATTGTGCCCTAGCTGCAACAGCAACAGTACAACCAGAAGGGAAAGCGAGAACGCATCTATAGCTTCATCCATCCCTCCTACCCACCAAATATTCCATTCACCCATAAAATGATGACACCAGGCAGACAGCCTGCTCCAGGCACAAGTCAGGGAAGTTGTCCAGTGCCAGCTCAGGTGTTTCAAATGATGTTGGCTCTTCTCCCAGGCACACGGTACTTCCTCCTGTGATCTCCTACGCTAGGATTTGACAGGCCAAATCCCACTGACCTTAGGAGAGCTGCCAAAAATCTTCGCCTGAGGTGGTACAGATGCAGGCCCACAACACAGAAAGAAAACACACCAGTCTACAGAATTAATTTATTTGTTGCTGAACTAGATAACTATGAAAAAAATTATTAAACCCCCTCAATCCAACTAATCCAAATTCCATCACATGTACAGGCTCCTAAAAGTGCATGAGTGTTATGCATGTGCAGTTCAAGAGAGAGCTGCATGTGTTAGTTAAGAGACAAAGTACTGTAATGATACTGGAAAACTACATGGAAAACCCCCTCGCATTCAAGTGTTCTCCAGCAACTTCTGTGGAAACTGAACTTACTCCATTAAGTCAACTGGTGTTTGTAAAAAGGAAACAGGAAGGGATGGAGAGGGCTGTTGCCAATGATTTCAGGAGCAACGCATTTGAAGTAAGCTGTCATTCAGACCTCAACCTCCATTTAAGAAGGAGTATGTTACCAAGTGGTGTTTGTTTGAAAGGCAATTCCAATGGGGACAGGAGGGGTAAGTGTTAATAAAATGGCCCATTACTGCCTCTCACAACCCTGTGCTCAGACAGCCAACACCACCATCAGCATCTGAGCCTACCCTGCACCCGTCCTATTAGTCACTGCTGTGTTATTTTGCTCTCGGTGCTCTTTTCTGCTTGAGAAACTCCTGCAGTTAGATTCAATGTGACTCCAGAGTTGCAAAGAAGCAGGAGGCTCCAGCAACAAACCCCCCGCCCCCCTTCCCTGTTAGGCAGGATGGATGCTTCAGGACAAGTGAAAAGGGGCCTGAGGAAAAAAGGAGGACACATCACCTGTCTTCACATCCTGGGCACTGAGCCAAACCAACCCTCTCCTCTCCATGCTTTTTTTTTTTTTAGGAAGTAATACATGTGACAGATTAAATCTATCTAGTGGATTATCTCTTAATCCATACAGACATTTATTTTGGATCTAAGCAGATATTAAAGCCAATCTTTCAGCTGCTTTGATTCAAGCTTTCACATTTTTTTGTCCCTCTAAAATCCTTTTGCAGCCAAGCCCCCTGCACCTCACCCACAACTTAAATCTTGTTTCTCCTGAAGCCCTCATCCTGCTGCCTTGAGCTCCTCTCCATTTCAGAGGGAACTCTTTCCAACACCACAGTAGGTCCCAGGAATACTTCCTCCCACCTCACTGCCTCCCTCGCTGGCCCCGTATCCACCTGTATCCATGGAGCAGATCACATCCCATCATGTCCATATAACTCCTCTGACAAATCTCACATTCACCTGGCTACTGAAAGAGTTCCTTCACTCCATCTGTGTCTTCCCATGGGGGAAAAATTATTCCTATTGGAAAAAGATTTTAAGCATTAGGAATCTGGCAATCAGGATACTGGACACTGCCTGTCAGTTGTCAGCACTGGCAATAATGCTAGACTTCTAAGAGGGTTTCCAAGCACTCCACAATGTCAAAAAGAACTGTGGTTTTTATAGCCTGTATTTGCTAGGGATCAAACAGCATCAGGAAAAAGTTTAAAATCAGAGCAAGTTTAAAGGCAGGCTGACAGATTCCCAGAAAGGTGGGTGAGAACAAAGTGGCAAAGGTGGCAAGACAGAAGCTGGAAGCAAGCAGCACAGCAGCAGGAGACCCTTCGCTGTCTATGCTGAGAGTACACATCACCCAAAAGTGACAGGGATGACAGAATTTGAGAAGTGGGAGAGAGAAGAGGCAAACTCCACATCAAGGTGAACAAGAAAGGCAAGGCAGCAGAGGCTGGGAGCAAACCTCTCTAGAATACCGAAGAACTTCAGTTTCATGTCTCAAGTACAAAAGTAAGCGATCAACCAAGGAGAAAGAACATTACAGAGCAGAATGAGAAATGAAGTTGCACGGGAGGAGAAGGAAGCTGAAGTACTAAATTATTTTTGCCTTAAATGAGGACTGCATACATCACAGCAAGTCAGGCTTCTGGTCTCCTCCCAGCTCAAGCTCCAGCCCTGAGAGATAGGAGGGGGATGCTTGGCATTGCCGTTCTAAACTTCAGGGTACATGCAGTAAATTTGTTCTATAAAACCTTGGCTTTTTGCCTAAAAGTCAAGCTTCTCTTTTTTTTTTTCCTTAACAAAGTGTGCTTTTATTAAATTCCTCCCTTACTGCAGAAGGCATGAATTAGAAGGGATGGCATTTATGGTTCTTGTACTTTATTACATCTCCAGACTCTCCAAGAGGCTGGTGCTGGAGCAGAGTAATGAGGGAAGATAACGCTGCTGGCTGCCATTTGTCTTTCCACAGCACTGGTGCCAAAACCAGCACGATACCACTACACCTCTAGAAGTTGCAGTGGGTTTCCAAAAGTGCAAGAACCACTGGTGAGGTGAGGAGAGACAAACTCCCATGGGAGGGAAGACATCACCCCACAATGAAAGCAGCAGCAGAAGGTGGTGCTAAGGAAGCTAAATGTTTATCTTTCTTCTGAGGCTATGGAGCCCTTTCCTGGCACCCACAGGTACATCACTGCTCTCTTCTACTGTATGCTGCAGAGAAGAACATTACAAACTTTTTCAAGTTTTAATTTGTCCAAGAACCTTCTTGAAAAAAGGCCACAGCCTTTTATGGCTCCTCAGGCTGCTGAAGTGTTGGGGAAACATCAATGCATCGCCTCTGGTACCTGTAACTCAAGGCTTTGATGCACAATCCACTTAGGCTGAAGCAAGCCCAGAGAGCTAAGCTAGAATATCTAAGCATGTTCTGGCTGGCAAACCAAGGGTAATATTTTATGAGGCACTAGAGTGTGCTTTACCAACAGCCTTACTGCACGTGGATGTTGCTACACACTGTGGTGCCCAGCTCAGTCCTCATGCAGCAATGACCAGCTCTGAGACAGACTGTGAGAAGCCCAAGCCCCACTGTGCCCACTCCCACACAGGGCCTCTGCCCCAGCAGCTGGCAACACTGCAGAATTGAAATGGAGAGGGCAAAGGAAAGGCTGCTAAGACATTTATGGGTTACGGTGACCCAGGGAAGCATTCAAAGCCAGTTCACCAAGCCAATTTGCCTCAAAGGTTTGAAAGGCAAAAAAGCAAAAGTGAATGCTTTTATAAAAAGCCAAATAGGTTCAACCACTGAAAGAAAGATCAACTTGATTGCCTTCTGCTCTTCTTTCTCCATACTTAAAGCAGTTTTTAAAGTCTTACTTCATGTCTGAGTAAGTGTAATCAGAAACTTGTCGTACATCATCTCTGACAGAAAGAAATCCCAAGAGAGACAGTGTAATCAACGTTCCTTCCTCCATTAAAGGTTTGGGTATTATAGTAATTAATGTTTATCACACTTTGATTGCTCCTTCAGTCTGATTTGCAGCTGTTTCAGCATTCATGTATTGTCCCGCTCCTGTGATGCCAAATGGTTTTGCAGACAGGAGGGTGATCAAGGTTGCCAAGTTATCCTCAGCAGGATCTGGCATACATCACTCTCCACAGGTCATGTTCTCACACAAAAAACATTTCATTTTGATTTTTAATCCCTCATTTCACAAGGTGCTCCTGCTACTGTGAATTAAGCTTATGTAAAACTGGAAACTTAGAGTTTTGACCTATCATCACAGTACTCTCCTCCTTCTTCCACTGCAGCTTGTTGTCCTCC
Organism: Merops nubicus; assembly: GCF_000691845.1. Classification (NCBI taxonomy): domain Eukaryota; kingdom Metazoa; phylum Chordata; class Aves; order Coraciiformes; family Meropidae; genus Merops; species Merops nubicus. The sequence goes on along the minus strand of NW_008581170.1, from coordinate 3,226 downwards.
CCAGAAAAGCAGCTTTTTTTTTTTTTAGAAAAGTCACAAACAAGTTCTTCTTTAACATACCAACCTTCTTACTTGCCTCCCATCACTGACTGATCTGAAAGTAGACATGTTTTCCTTATTTTCAGAAGAAATATATACTAAGTAGAAAGTCTGTATTTGCAAATAAATGACAATTAGATCTTCTATTTAAACTATATGGGCTACTTTTGGTCAAATTACTTCTCCGTTGATAATGTTAAGATATATAAACACAAGAGGTTTTACCATCATGGTGACAACTTTTGGGAAGGATGCTCTAAAAGAAACCATGGGAAAAAATGGTTCTTCTATCAGTACTGCTGGAGTTTCATAGGTGACCTTCTGAGTTCCTTCACTGGCATCATGGGGGCAGAGACTGAACACCACCATGGAACCGCCTCCCAGAGCAGCAGCCACAGAAACAGTCTTAACACAGCAGGTATTAAGAAAATCCTAGAAAGTTTGGGTTCAAAGGGAACTTTAAGACCATCCAGTCCAACCTCCCTGCAGTGAGCAGGGACATCTTCAGCTACATCAGGCTGCTCAGAGACCCATCCAGCCTGACCCTGAATGTCTCCAAGTATGGGGCATCTACCACCTCTCTGGGCAACCTGTGCCAGTGTCTCACCACCCTCACTGTAAAAAATTTCTTCCTTAAATCTAGTCTGAATCTCCTCCTCTTTTAGTTTAAAACCATCACCCCCTGTCCTGTTGCAACAGACCCTACTTAAAAACACTATCCCCATCTTTCTTGTAGGCCCCCTTTAAGTACTGGAAGGCTGCAATAAGGTCTCCCCAGAGCCTTCTCTTCTCCAGGTCGAACAACCTCAACTCTCTCAGCCTGTCCTCATAGGAAAGGTGTTGTAGTAACTGGTACTAGTGCTATTAACTAGTAAAAATTACTGGTAAAGTACTAGTAACTGGTTTCTTATCTATATAGCCTTCACTCATCCTTGCAAAAGTCTCACCAGCATTTACTCATGGAAGCTCGATCTTTAGTAGTAATAGCCTTAAGTGCTTTGGTTGAGGGTTTATTTTTTTTTTTCTTCCTTTTTTTTCCCCCTTTAATCGCTTTGGAAAGAAAGGCTAATCCTCTTTGGGCAGAATTTTAAAAGACTGTCAGAAGTAAATTTTGATTCCATGTTGCTTGAAGTTATGGATCTGATTTGGCAGATGGCTTGAGAAGGTGTTTTGGCACATTGTAACCTTAAATTAATCAACTCTGTACACAAACATTAGATTTCTTTTTCCCCCATCAAAGCTCCTTTCTCAGAACAGCCAAAGATCTTCCTCTCTGTCCCAAACAAACAGAAAATGTGTATCACCACACAGAGTCAAAGGAAAAAAGCAGTGAAGAAATGCTCAGGGGATGCTGTGGTGAACTGTATCTGGGGCCGGGAGACCTAACACTTTTAGAAAGGACTCAGATTCCTCTGGATGGCTGAGTGCAGAAAAAAACTCCTTCCCAACCTTCATTTGTACACCATGATTCTACACAAACATCCCTCCTTAACAACTCACTCTTAACCAACATTACACTCTACATTTCCTATCAGTAGTAGCCCCAGGAGATGGGTCAGCCTGGATTAAAACATCCTATCAATTCCTTCTTCCAGGTGGGGTTGCAAGAGAAATGCCTACGCCACCAGCCAAAACTCATGTTTCTTCTGAGTTTCCCCTGAAAGTAGCAACAGCAGGAGACTAGCCCTGACAAGTGCAGAGCAGGCTCCCCAGCACTGTTAACCTGTGCTTCCCCAGAGCCCAGGACACCTCGCTGCATCACCATGACAGTGTGGGAAGGGAGAGGGACATCTGCAGAACCCTGCTCCCCACTGGCAAGGCACTCCATATCCATCCAATGCTGCACAATAGGAGGGCAGCCTGGCTTACAGCAGAAGATCAGGAAGGTCTTCTTTATTCCTACATTTCCCCCATACTTTTCAAATGGTTTTACATCAGTTCTCTTGACCAAGCTGAGTAGCACCTGGTTGCACATGTGTGAAAAGAACTGATGTAGTGAATGTCCCTAAAGCTTTTACTGCAGAGCTTGCCCTAAGCTAAGACTAAACATACCAGGTAAGCTGAGTTCCTGCTCGTTCACTGGGATGGAAGATTTCTATACCAACACAGCACATAGCACAAATGCCACTCCTAGTCTGTTTATCCCCACTACCGAAACGAGCCTTTGTCACCAAGAATGCTGATCAAAACACACCCGCCTCTGGAGCAGAAAATGATTCCTTGTGATAGAAGTTCAAACTCTAATCATTCTCTGAGAAAATCATTGCTTTGCTCTGCATTTAATCAAATATCATTAGAACTTCATAGATTTTCACCCAAGGATCTCAAAGCAATTTCCAAGCATTAATTAAGTCTTGGTTGCTTGTGAAACCAAGAGTGGAATCGTTTGTCCCTGTGACAAAAGAAATCTAAGGAAATTCACAGCATGGTCTCAGCAGACTAGATTTTCAGTCTGTCATTCACTAATTTGAACTATTTTTGCTTTAATTCACAGGACTTAACACATACATTTCAGCAGTTGTTTAATTTTCAGTTTTACCAAGTTTAAGACCACCTGCACAAGTAACTCTACACTTTGAATGCCTCCTCGTGGCCAAATCCATCCCACTGCTGCTCTCTAGAATTAACTACAACCAGCAAGCACTGATGCAAGACACAGACCATTCTCCCCAGCACCACTTCTTTCTCTGGATCCAAACTATATCCTCTACCTTTATTTAAGAGATAGATTTGAAGGTTTTAGCATTGACTTTACATTTTCTCCACTTCTCAGTAGCTGATGGCAATCACATAGAATTTGACTTGCACTACTCACTGAAGCATTCAGTCCCCTTTTCAATAACTGACACTTAAGACTACCACTTACAAATTAGTGCTCACACACCAGTCATTAACTAAAAGGAGTCTCTATAAAAGCCACTGTCCTGCACAACTGGATTTGCATATTCAGAAGGAGGAAAGCTTAAGCAAGAAAAAGGACTGGCAATCATATAGCAGTCCATTTCATCAACTGGGAAACCATCAAAGACAGCTGTACTTCATCTCTTCCTCTTTGAACTCTTAGTTCCTTTCTGACTTGCACCATGTAATAAGGGTCTGCCTCTGTGGTGTCTCTTCACTTCATCCTGACCTATTCAAGGTGCCACCAGATATGTAAGTAACCTAGTGTTGTGGTTTGAGGCTTGGA
>NW_008581169.1:0-17641 GCF_000691845.1 Merops nubicus | reverse complement strand
CGCGCCCGAGCGCCGGGCACCACCTGGAGCAGGGGCAGGAAAGGCAACGCTCTGCCTGGGAGCTGGAGGCCACCTCTGGGACTGAGCCACCCCGGGTTTAAACTGTATTCACCCACCAGGGAAACGACTGCTTCTCTTGCTTTTTGGAATGAAGGTGATGCTGCTTGATTGGTTAGATGCTGTCAGATTGTTACAGGCTAGTATTGAAACAATTCTGTCACAAGCTACATTTAAATACAAATCTTAATTTTAGAAGTTTTGTATACAAGAACAGAATTTATAGAAACGTGAGGGAAAACAGCAAGTACTGTCAGACACCACATGTTTTAATGACTGAGCTCTGAGCAGACACTCCTAGGTGGCAAACAGTATTTCCTTTGTAGAAAGGCCCAACCTGCTGAGCAAACCAAGACCTTTATAAGCAAGAAGCTGCTCCATGCAAAGCAGAACGAAGGAGGGTGGGGTTCTGTTCACGAACAATGTGTCAGCTACCATCATTACTCAGAATTGTTCTTTTTCCCTTTCCAGCTCTTCTGTCTTTCCTCAAGTTCAGCTTCAGTGAAGGCAGCTGGGCCCCAGTTTGTGATTAAGTGAGGGTTCTTAGAGCCTGGAAGACAGAGCACAATACTTGAAACAGTCATTTCTGGCTGGGACACCACTCACCCACTGCCAGCGGGGCAGGCTTAGCATCACCACAGGATGATTTGGTTAGGTGCTGTCTCTTCTGTGACTGGAAACACACTCAAAGATGACCCAAGGACCTACGTAACCAAGGAAGGAGGAATGCCTGGGACACCATCAGTGAAGGTGCTGGGAGTGAAAAGTTGTCGGCTGCTGCAATCTTTTGCATTCTTATCTCCCAACTCCCTCCCTCCCACACAGGTGTATCTTAGTAAACCCTTCTTCTAACTTTCATTTTGAGCTCTCCCTGGAAGGAAGGTGAGCTCCCCAGCACTGCATTACAACACCTTCTTCTGGGCTGGCACACCATTAATTAAGCTAAGAAATTAAACTTTTCCCCACATCAAGTATTTTAGCTACCTTCATGTGTTTGGCGGTTAGCATTTATGCCAACTGCATTAAACACTCAAACCATGCAATGTTCAGGTTGATCCTTGCTTTGTTTTAAATAAATAATAATAATTTAAAAATTGTTATAGTAGGGCAAATAGAGGTAAAGACCTGAGAGTTACCACGAGCAGTTGTCACCAATGTGATATTTATATGCTCCCATGAACCAATAAACTACAGGCAAAGGCAGAGTTCAGTAAGTCACTAAGTGATGTAAGTATATGGAATAGAACGAATATGTGGGTTTTTTTATAACTTTTCTGTTGATAACTTACCTGGCTCTATTAGTCGAATTAATCCCTCATGATGAGCTACTTTATCTTTCCAGCTCTTGGTGTTATTAGCTGCTGTCTCCAACTTCTTCTTAACCTCCTGAAATAAGATGCAGCCCACTTGAAAACAACTTAACTTCGTTTATATAAACAAGAAAAAACATCCTTTTAAATCTAAAGATAGAACCACGTTAATTCAGCCAGCGCTCCATTTAGTGTAGTCAGGGGAACTTAATTTCTAACCATCCTAAGTAATTTAGTTGTTGCTAGCTGTATAAAAGTAAGCTGTCAAACCAGAATCCAAAACTAACCAGGTTTTAAAAGATTCTGTAGCTGCTTAAGTAGGGCCAGTCTCTTCATGAAGATTGAAGGAAACTACATAAGCCGTAAGTGGTCGCAGTAGTGTTGGGTTGGTGGCTGGACTTGGCAATCTTAGAGGTCTTTTCCAACCTTAATGATCCTGTGAGTCTATGATCTTCTGTTCCAAACTAAAACCAGCGAGTAGGTACCTCTCACTATCAGAAACCATACAACGTAAGGTAGGAAAAGGACAACCCACTCAAGAAAGAGTCATTTCTTCAATCTAAACCAGGCCTTTGGTCAATTCTAAATGGAAGGCCAGAATGTTTACTTGTTTCTAAAATAACAGGTCGGTTATCACAGTGACCTACTCCATCACTTGTTTTGTGGATATTTTGTTTGAGGGTTTTGTTATGTCTATCGTATTCAGCAGTTCCTTTGGAGTAGTAGATAATGCTTCATATACAATAACCCTAAGATGTCATCTAAAAAAGAAGTCAATTATTAGCCAAAAGCAATCTAATGATGGTGTTAGATGTTCACACCAACATGGTAAGTTGTGACGTAGCCAGAACTACCCCACCTGGGCCCTTGTTTGCAGTCACTGCAGCACTGGTATCCTGTGCCAGTGAAGACAGCTCCCTGGCTTGTCCTTCACAGAGCTAACCTTGAGGGCACAGACACAGCAGAAACACACTCCCTAGTTAAACAGAAATCCAGTCAGGTTTTGTTTCCTGTCCTAAATACATGTAGGATCAACACCACCCTAGCCCTAGAAGTATGCAGCACTTCAGACTCTGTACTCACTGGATTCTGACTCTCATTTCTTCCATGAACAGCTACTGGCCATGACCAAGAACATTCAGCAGAGCAGAGAACAAGGGCTGGGTTTGGGATGCAAGGCACTGGCTACACAGTGAGTACACAGTAAGAGTCCGAGCTAAATCCTAGGTAGCTCTGATGTAAGTTCAGTGCTCAAATACCTTTTTAGGGAGCAGGGCCCTACAGCAGCACATTGATTTTTCATCTGTAGAAGACAGTATTGCCCTATGACAGCATCAAAACATTGCAACAATAATTCAAAAGTATAAGGCATTCAGTTATGACAGCAGTGAGACTGCATATGAAGTTAGTCTACACTAGAAGACAAACCTATGCAGAGTATTTCAGCATATGACTGAGGTGGCTTGCATGCAAATTGGGACAAAAAATTAAAGGAGGTGGTGTCTTTTCCTTCAAATACATTGATTTACTGGTCAAAAAAAACCCAAACCAACAGGTAAATATCCTACCTGTTATTATAATTTTTGTGTCATACTAACTCTTAAAGAAGGATGGTATTGATGAACTACAAATTGAGTGAAACTACTGAACACCTGGCTAAGTATGAGAGGCTGATGAAAAGAACAGCTCACCTCGTATTGCTCAAGGGCCTCCTTCCTTTCCAGTTCAAGTTGTTCCAGTTGCTGCATAGCAACTTGAAGAGCCTGTTCCTTTATCATTCTCTGATTTTCTAGCTCTTGCTTCTCTGCTTCTGTCATCTGAATGGTCTGTTGCTGCTGCAAGTGCCATTTTTCCAGTTCAGCTCTCTTTGCTGACTCCTCTTCCAGTAATCTGCAATGAGGATTGTGATGTTAACTGAACTATAAAGATGCATCCATTATGTAGCATACACATAGGGAAGCCAAGTGAATTATCTCTCTCCCTCATCCAATACTTGGGAAGCACAAAAAAAGTTATTGCTTGTTGCTTTGTCTCAGTGCAAAGCTGAAAAATCACGCCAGCAGTGCAAGCAGTCTGACTGCTACCAAGGGCTATTCAGAAAATTTAATCAATAATGCAAACAGACTGCAAAGCACAGAAGAAGTAAACATGCATAAGCTATCTGTTGTCTTAGGAGGGGTTAATATATGAAGAAACAAACCACACTAAACATAGCCCATATGAGTTAGAGGAGACTTAACTCTTTATCAACTACAATTTAGACCTGTGATAAAATGCAGCAGAAAGTCACGAGGGCTAATCAAACTCAAAAAAAAAACCAAACAAAAAACCACCTTTTGCTTTCATAGCTTAAGGAAAAGGAAAAAAATGTCCTGAGTTTGGATTTTCTAAGCTAGTCATCCCCTTTTCAGCAGCATGTCCAAGATGCAAACAATCTTTAACACTATGGCACAGTTATTGTTGTGGGGGCAGGTAGGGAACTGAAATACATCTCTATGAGGTCAAAGCCATACCTGGCTTGAAGTTTCCTTACGGTCTCTTCATCTTGACGTGCCTGTTTCTCATCCTCCAGAGCTTCCTGTAGCTGCTTATACATTTCTTCCAGTTCACGTACTCTCTGTAAATACTGTTCCAGTTCAGATGATTTCTGAGCAACTTGCTCTTCCATTTTTTGTCTTACCTATCAGCATAAATCGAGGACATATATAAACTACCGTTCAACTCAGGTTTCCAAATTTTAAAAGAATTGTCAGGTTTCCCTTAGATAATGTTTTCAGAGACAAACCTTTTCCTGCTGCCTGCAGAGCAAAACTGATAAAATTGAGTCTACATTTGTAGATGTGCAACTTTAAGACCATTTAAAAAAAAATGATACAGGTTACTTACACTGGTCTACTTCATGCATCACAGGACTTCTACAGGGGTTTAAAACTAACTTCAGTCTGTTTGATCTTGTCACTTAGTTTACAGGTACACACTAAGCTGAAGGAAGAAAAGACTTGCAGAGTGCCCAGGCACAAAGGTCAGGCTGGTTTAATGACACCATTTCCACTCCTTTCCTCAGGCAAGTCCTCCCTTGGCAGCAGTGCATCCCACGCACATGTACCGGCAGTGGCACCGCAGCAGCACGGGGTGGAAGTGTGCTAAGGAGGCTGGATTTGCCAAGAGAAGAGCAACGATGACAAAAAACAACAGTAAGGGATAGAGGAGGGTGAGGGGATGCTGCACATCCAGTCACGCAGTCTCTGAACCTCCTTATCCCGCTTTCCCTGACCTCGAGCAGGGAAATGAGGGGCACAGTGACCCTGGAGCGTCCTCTGCCCAGCCCCTCACTGCTGGGGACAACAGCAGTCAGCTGGCCTTGAGCCGATGGGGAAAAGCACCGAATCCTCACATAATATGTACGTCACAGAAAGTAAGCACAGCTCCTGAAGTCAGCAAGAAAGGCTGGCTGTCAAGTGTCAGGATGGCACGTCCTGCTCCACTGGTCTGCAGCCTGCTCCCCTCAGCTAACTGCAATCCCACTGACCCAGAAAGTGATCGTATTCAGGAGTCTGCTCTCAGCTCATAAAGCGGCACCGAGTCTGTTCACGTTCCCAGACGTTCCACCACATCAACTCAACTGTTTCTACTTCTTTTCTCCCGTTAACAGAAAAGCTTGTCATGCCTGACAGAGCCCTTGAAGACTGAAAATCAGTTTGTTTGGAAGTGCTCAGTGTGGATTATAGTGATGACATTGTAAAGCTACAATATTTCTTTATTTTTTTGTGTTTGTGGCTATGTGTAAAAGAACACTGCATTAAAAAAAAAAAGTAGTAGTTTTAGGAATATATTAAAGTCAGAAGATTCCTAAAATGCATTTTGATTATGCTTGTGTTCATTTTGCACATTCCTGTAGTAGGCAGTGACCTCAGCTTCTCCATCTTTGAAAACTGCAAGGATAACCAGTCTGCATTTACCTTTCAAAGTTGTCCCCATTTTCCCGTACTATATTTAAGCTGTGAATGCTATGCAAATTGTAGGTGATCTGTTCCAGTATTTGAATTAATATGTAAAAACATTTTATTCCTAGGTCTCTAATAAATGCAACACAGGATCCATCCTCCTGCAATATTTGTAGAATCCCTTCAGTGACTGCCTGTGAGGGAAATCACTGCTGGATGCATTGCTCACTATGTGTAATCATAGCAAAAAAACCCACATGTGCACTACTCACCATTTTTTCTCTCTCCAGCTCCAAACTGAAGCGATCTTGTAATTCAACTTGAGTCTGAAGTCTTTTCTTCTCTTCCTCAGCAGCACGAGCAGCTGCTGCTTCCAGTTGCTGAAAGAGAAGGGTGGGAGGAAGAAAAGAAGGAAAAACTAAGTAGTCAAAAAGACCAACCAACCAACAAAAAAAAAAAAAAACATTTGCAGAGAATGGAATTTGATTTAACAGTATTTGGTTTTAACAAAAATGGAAGGAACCTTCAAAAGCTTTAAGGTATCAGGGTTTTTTTGGTTTTGGTTTTGTTTATGTCTGAGGCTATTCTCAATCTCTAAATGTAAATTCTAATCTTGTTATTTGCAAGACAGTTTTAAATTTACCAATGAAAAGTCAACTGTCAGACTTCCTTCAAGTTTCCTTTGCATCCTGCTTTGCCCAGCCAATAGGTAACAGGCATACAGTGATTTCTGTCTCATATGGGATAGAAATCTACTATGGAAAACCACGTCACAGGCAGGACTGCACAGGAGTTCCAACAGTGAAAACGTGCCAGCATGCCACGAGTTCATACAGAAACAGAAGTGAGAAGCACTAACCTGCCATGGGAAAGCAGAAGTGCTGTAGACTTTGACTATAATAAATGATTGTGCTATTGTGAATCACACCCCTTTAACATCCCCTAAACTGCCATGTAAGGTAAACAAAATTCTAGTCAATAATCATCACTTGGTATTAGGGGAAAAATTTGCCTAGTCAGAGCTGGTAGTCTCATGCCTTTTTGCATCTTAATTTCTTTTGCATCTTGATTTCACATATAACTGGCACAGTTTTTCCTTTCATCAGAATTTTGATAGCATGTATTTTTAGAATGCTCAAGCTACACTTTAAAAATGCACAAATACCAGTCAAAACCTTACCAATACTGGAAGCAAAATAATTTTTCACAGCATTTTGCTAAGAAACTTATCTGATGCTTCAGGGGAAACAGAAAACAAGCACCCTTCTTTTGTAATGCACTAGGCTGGTGAAATAGTTTCCACAGGCCTTTAGTTAAGAGTGGGACATCTGTCTTCTTCAGTATTTTTGGAAAGTACCACATTTAAACTATCTTCCATCACATAATCTAGATGAACTAACGAGATGACTGAACAATTAAAACTGCCAAGCTAAAACTCTCATTTCGTTAAGTTCTTGTGATGTCACTCTAGTCTGAAATAGCTGGGCAGAAGGGAAGGACAAAGCTCCTAGTTTGGTTTTTTAGCTGTAGAAGATAGCCTTTCAAAGGAGAGCAACTCTGTACTTAAATGATGCCAGTCTTTTAGAAATAGTACTCCTCGTCTGCCAGAACGTTTAAAAGCATGTAATTGTAGTCAAATCCAAGATGCCTATTTAAGTGAATTTTTCTTTTGATTTCCTTCCCTGCTTGGAAATTAAACAAACATTGCCAATACTGAGCCAAGAGAGTGAACGTGCAGAGTCACAGGCAAGGGTGGCTTCCAGGCTTTTGCCAGAGCCCTCAATAACAGAATACATTGTTTGTCCACTCTTTATCAGCAACTTCCTGCTTAATTCACGTCAGAGGACATCAATTCCTGGCAGGTAACACTGGCAACAGCTACGTATTTAAGGGAAAAGTCCCAAATGTTGAGTGTGGGGAGGGAGGGGGAATCACAAGAACACACCACTCCAGCACGGGTCAGTTACCACAGAGGCTCTGAATCCCATGGAAGACCCCAAACTGAAACAGAAAGTGTGCATGAGTCTTATGCATGCTGTCTTGGTAAGAAAAACTCACCTTCCAGCCTGTTCAATGCGTATCTCAAAATTCCATTTAAAAACATGAAAAAAAAGTATATTAGACAAAGCCTCTTCTGAAATTTCCTACTGCAGGAGCTATCAAAATACCAACCAATCTCAGAGTGCACTTTGGCAGATGTGGTGTGAGTGGTGGCTCACTGCCATTAAGGGCAAATCGAACTCTAAGCTTTTCAGAACAAGTCAGTTTCCTGAATCAGAAAGCTTTATCCTTGAAGAACATTCTTCTAACTAACCAACCACTTCAAGTTCCTCCAGCACAGCTCCTCCCACTTAGCCAAAGTGCAGTAGTTCATGTCAGAGACTAAAGTGCTCTCCTTAATAAGTCACTTTAATCCAGTGATTAAAAGATCACTTCAAAAAATATGTCTTCAAAAGATGCTTCTTGTTGCAACTCTTCTTTAGTCTACCTGTTGTGATTTCTACAAAAGAAAGCGCCAAAGCCTGTCAACATCCGGCTGCTCCTCTGGGGTTGCCCTCATGTTATCCTCCCCTTTAACTTTTTCTCAGTAAAATAAACTCAACAGTGAAATCCAGCCCTATAACTTCTGTTAACAGGAGTATTACCGACCAGTAACACAGGCTAGCCTTTGAAGCATATTTTCCATTCTGAAGCTTAAATGTGGTAGAACATAGATGCTAAAATTAAATTAAAAAAATTATTTTCCTCTGTCAGACTCCATTTAAGGCAAAGAGAATAATACCCGTATCAGTACTGTCAGTGCCAGGTTATTTAAAAAAAAAAAATTCTCCTTGACACGAATTGTGACTTAATGACAGGAGTTTTTTTCTTTGCTTTCTAGACTCGGCCCCTTTTAACATGCTCTCACAACATTTATAGCTTCCCTCCTCATGCCCAGCTGCAAAGACCGTTAAAAGTTTTTCTAACTGAGGGCTACAATGAATTTAATTTATGAAACACTCAAGCAGTGATGGAGACAGGAAGTGTATCTGGAGACTAATCAAGTCTCTGTGGAGAACTATTGCAGAGGTACCCGTTGTTCGAAGTGCAAAGAGCCACCAGCATGGTCCATCTATGGTTAAGAGTGTGTAGCCAAGCAAAGGTACCATGGTATCTCCTGCTAGTTGTTAGCTTTTTACTAAAAAGCTGTTTACATGGAAAATAACATGTTCAGCAAGTCTTCTGCTAATACTCAGACATTTCTAGTCTCAGTTCTCAGGCTTGTAGAAGTCAATCCAGCATTTACAAGGAACGTGCATTTAAGCATTTTAATAAACAGCTCTATAAATCTCTCCCAAAGTACCCTTAATAAAATGATGCCTATACACACTCACAAAATCACTCTGCATCTTCGGACTCTTTGTAAATTATATTAATATCTCTGGATACTACATCTGTGCGTAGATAAGAGTTCCCACATACATACAATTCACAGAACAGAACTCTGGACAACTACATAAGAAAAAAATCTTAATGGAAAGCCCCAAGTTTGATGGATGTGTCTGACAGAAAACAAAGGCAAGTAACAGAAAATACTATCCCCTCCAGTGCCCAGATACCATCTTTCCTTTTGCACTAGCTTCAAAACACCCTCATAAGGCCAGGGGATGGGGATGGGCCACAGGAGCTAGCCTAAGCCTGCTGTGCAGTCCTTAGAAACCGCTGCAGTCAATGTTGAAGGCTTTACTGCAGGTTCAACCAGCAGATCTACATGCTTAGAGGGCTGATGCCCACACAAGCTCACCTCCTCTGGAGGAGTTTGCTCAATGTGTCTGAACATGAACTAGATGCCTAATCATACTTCAAGAAGCCCAGCTCAGCCACAGAGACTGAGCTTAAAGCTTCAAGGTTAGCAGCTCCCACTCCCACCTTCCGCACGGTCTCCAGCTCCTTCTGCTTGTTCTCGTTGGCCGTTTGCAGTTCTTTCATCTGCCGCTCCAGCTCCTCTTGCTCAGCTAAGAGCTTCTGGCGCAATTCTTTTCGTTTCTGACGTGCTTCCTTGTGGGGTGGAGGGCTCCCAGCTCTCAGAAGGCTTACGGTGGTCTGTATGGCTGGAAAGGAGTGTGCAAGGCCAAGGGAGAGGAAGAGAACGTGAGCAAAGGGAAGTGCTAAACTTACTATACAACCCTTAGGGAATGAGTATTTGTGGTATTGTGTTGGGTGTTTTTTTCATGTATTTTTAAATTAGAATTAATTGTTGTCAGTTCTGCTAATCCTCAACAGGTTACCTGTCAACACAAACCGAAAGTGAAAGACACTTGGCTGTCAGTGTTGGCTGTGTGCCACAAGGATAGGGTCCAGCAACTCCAACGCATGGTGTCAATTCCAATACCCATTTCTAACGGGCAGTGGACACACAAGGCACTTGTACACCGAGCTGCAAACAAAAAGTCCCAAAACTTCAAGATTTCCTATTACCTAGATTCAGGGACTCTTAATCAAGCAGCAAGATGTTGCTGATGTTACCTAACATACACAGCATTTAGTTCCCTGGAACTAACCTTAAACTCTTCATTCTTACTGATATTCCAAGGAAAAACTTTCCCCCAGTAACACAGTAGCTCTCATTCTCTTGTCTTCAGTGAGGAAATATTTAGAGAGCAAAACTGAGGATTAGCAGATGATTTTGATATGTTATTCACCTACTACAACTGTGGAAAAGATCTTTTGGAACTAAGTAAACATTCATCCTACATCAGACTTTGGAGCAATTAAACACATGCTTTGGGTAAAGGGGGAAGTGCAAACAAAAGCACACAGCTCCAAGTCTTTGAATGTGGTACATACTTCAATGGCATTGAAAACAGTGGGTTCACAAGGGCTTCCACCTCACTCTGCAAAAGATTCACGTAACTCCCGCTCAGCATGGATCTGGGAAAGTCTCACGGGAGCACCTTCACCACGGGAAGAGACAAGGAAGCCCCAATTCCCAGCCTTAGCCTCAACTCACCAAACTACACTACTGCAAGCAGAACTGTAAAAGCAAAGCCATATTTTATGATGCCGAAATGGACAAGCTTTCCTTTTCTCCCCAAAGCACCAGTTTACAATATATTCCCCTTCCCCATCACTAGAAGAACAGCCAATACAGAAAAAACAAATGACAACACTATCCATTTCATTTTGGCTATGGCTGCCTAAATTGAGGCACCTAAATGACAGAAACCGATTCCCCTTACATGGATCCTTATTTCTTCCTGAGTCTCAGGCTCCTTAAAAATCCCTTCCATGTGCCTGAAACAGTGATGCCCAAAATCATAAGCCCAAGAACTTCAAATTAGAGTAAAGCATGGCTGTAAGAAATCAGCTTACCTTACCTTTCACATGACTAAAATGTTTGAAACCTCACCTTGAATCCACTCCTGCTTCTTTTTTTTATCAGAGGCACTTATCTCAAAGCTTTTATCAAGACATTTTATGAGAAAAAGGCATTTCTTTCCATCTTTGTCAGGCAAGGCCTAGAATGGGTAACAAAGGATTAGCCTGTTACATTGTCAAGCCCCGCGTACACAGCTACGTGGTACGGAACTACAAATACCAGTACTAAGAACCTTTTATAATAAGAGTATTATATAAAGTAAAAAACTCCTATTAACAAAAGCCAGAATAGAATGGAAAATGAATCCATCCCGCACACAAAGCAGGATTAATTCTTATCTTTTTTAGAGATATTCACAGTTCTTGGTGTGGTGGGGTTTCTTTACCTCTACACAGCAGTTGCCATCCAGTATGATGTCTCCCTTCTTGTCCTTTAAATCTTCACTTACGTAGTAGGAAATAATATTGGGTTTTAGCACAAACCATCGTTCTGTCCAATTTTTCCTTTTATGACCCTTTTTCAACATATAACCCTGTAAAATGCAACAGGTCAGCTGAACTGCCTGGCCACTGCTGAACTGCCTGTCATGGTGCTTAAACACCCGATACAGCACACAGAAGAGTTAGCTGAAGACCCTTCACTTACACACTTCCATTTCTAATACCAGCACACTGAGAACACTGGTAAAGCCTGGATTTTCACTAAAGGAACAAATTTGTACTTTGATTTAAATAACACAAACATTTCACTAAAGGAACAAATTTGTACTTTGATTTAAATAACACAAACATTTCACTCATAGTATTTTATTTTTCTTGGAAGTTGATCCATTCAACTTTCTGTATGAGAAGACCATTTGCAAGCCTTAACAAGGCCATCTCAAAAGAAAGAAGAGAAGCCCATACTCTGCCACTGAGCTTTACACAAATAAAAGAATAAAAATTATAATCTTTCATAATGACAACAAAGAAGGCTGGGTATCATGATCAAATCATCCAAGTTTGCCTATACTGAATATTAACACATCTGGAATATAAGCAGTGTGGCTACAGCAATTCAGAAACCATCTCATGGAAAAGAGGGTGCAGGGAGAATGATACAATAATAGGTCGTTCTTTCAGGTATTCAATTTTTAGTGGTCTTATCAGGGGTACTGCTGTGACCTAGTCAGTTCTTAATCTAGAGTTTCAGTTTGCCAGTATTTCAGCTACACCTGCCATTTCTAAAACCATATTCTACAATTACTTACATACTTCCATCTGACTCCTAGCTTCAGAAAAAAGTCAAATCACAGATGACACACCTACACCACTACAGCTCTGTACAAGTGATACAGAAAGCAATGCACTAAAAAGTATTCCAGATGAATTGAAAAACTGGAAAGCAGACCAAGACCATTTTTTTCTGTAATGTCTTTTAGCTATAGGAACTTATGATACAAGCAAACAAATAAATGTGCTGTGACAAATTTAAGTCAAAGGTGCCTTTTTGTACAAGTCTGAAGGGAAAAAAAAAAAACAACAGGACAGTTGGAGAAGCTCTTTTGTTTAAGAAAACAGAAAAGGCAGAACAAACAAAAAATAAACACACACAGGGCTTATCTGTGCTCAGCTCTTCTAGCCAGCCAGACTGGCCAGAGCCAAGGCCGTGCCTATTCCCCTGTGCCAGTCCACCCCCTCATTCCAAAACAGGAATGCACAAAGAGTTTTGTTTGCTGCCTCCATACTCCGGTCTGAGGCCTGGGTGGTCACAAGGGCGTGAAGGACTCTGCAGCTTCACTCTTTCATGCCTTGCACAGTCTCAGCAAGTCATGACCAAGAGTTTTTCCCGTTCTTGACACACTAAGTTTGCTTTCAAAGCCAAGCCAGACTGGTATTTCCCCCTCAAGTTTCTGCAAAATCTTTATCTATTATTTCTGTGTATCAGCTGCTTCTGATATTTCAAGAGCCCACTGACAGCTCCTGGGGGTCTTTTTGCACGAACAATCACATGAAGGACACATCTTTCAGAAAACTAAGTACCACAAATGGAATGATCACTGCTACCCCTCCATAAGCCTTGGAGCTCGTAAAATGCTTTGTGTTGGAAGGGACTTTTAGAGGTCATCTAGCCCAGCCCTGCTGCAGCAAGCAGTGACATCTTCAACTACATCAAGATGCTCAGAGCCTTGTCCAACCTGGCCCTGAATGTTTCCATGGATGTCGCATCTACCACCAATCTGGGCAATCTGGGCCAGTGTTTCACCACCCTCACTGTAAAACATTCTTCCTTTTATCTTGTCTAAATCTCCTGTTTTAGTTTAAAACCTCCACACCTTGTCCTTTCACAACAGGCCCTTCTAAAAACATCATCCCCATCTTTCTTATAGGCCCCCTTTAAGTATTGAAAGGCCACAATAAGGTCTCTTTGGAGACTTCTCTTCTGCAGGCTGAACAACCCCAACTCTCTCAGCCTGGCCTCACAGCACAGGGGTTCCAGTCCTTGGACCATCTTTGTGGCCTCCCTCTGGACCCACTCCCACAGGTTCGTGTCTTTCCTGTGCTGAGGACTCCAGAACTGGATGCAGTGCTCCAGGTGGGGCCTCACAAGAGCAGAGCAGAAGGGCAGAGCCACCTCCCTCGACCTGCTGGCCACTCCTCTCTTGATAAAGCCCAGGATACCGTGGGCTTTCTGGGCTGCAAGTGCACGTTGCTGGTTCATGTCCAGCTTGTCATCCACTGGAACATGCAAGTCCTTCTCTGCAGGGCTGTTCTCAACCCCTTCACCCCTCAGCCTGTGTTGATAGGTTGTAGGTTGCCCCTGCCCAGGTGCAGGATCTTGCATGTCCAAGTGTAAGATAAGAGATCTTGGCTATGGTACAGTATGTCATTACTTAATACCCCGAAGTAATCACATAGTGCAACGAACAGGACAATTCTGTGAACTAACAAGGTCTGACAGTACAAGTTGTGACTGAACAAGACATCTGTAAGTCACATGGGGAATTCAGTTCTCCACTAGGACAGTGACTCTGGGCCAAATCCTGACAAACTATTTTTAAGTGTCAAGGAACCATTCAAAGGCACTCAGACATCCTTTAGAAAGAGGCCCAGCCACCGAGACGAAAGAGACAGTTAAAAAAAAAGAAAGAAAAAAGAGAGGTGGAAGGGAGAGAGACACAATGCAGAGACACAGCGCAGTATCAGAACCGAAAAGACATCCCATTTCCTCACAGATTTCAAGTGGAAGAACTGACCTGACACTGGTTATTTTATTTTCATGGTCTTAAACAACAGAATGACTTCATTTTGCCCTCAACTGACTATATATGTGTGTGTCCAGCCCTCACCTCCAACAGGCAACCAGCAGTTAACAAAAATAGACTTCTGCATTGTTCTGTGGATATTCCAGAATAATTTCCTGTGCCAAGACCTTCTGATCATTTCTTCAGAGCAGCTTAGGAAAGCCAGCCAGAAAAGCTTTTGTTTCTCTCCTCACCAAGAAGCCAGAATACCAAAGATGAAAAAAATCGTCTGCCAGCTAGAAGTCAATTTAAATAGCTCTCTAGGTAAGCTCTACTGTGACTCCTCAGGTCCCTGTGATATTTATATTTACTGTGAAAGAAATGCAGTTTTTAAAGCCATTCCTAAACTGATTATCCAGCCACTGGAAATCTGAAGAAAATGTAGATTGACAGAATGTTGCCAAGAATATAAAGGTGTTCTAGACATAGAAGTGACTGACAAACTTCTTGTGTTTCGAGTATAGGTAACTAAGGTGTCAGTCACGTAGCAGAACAAGAAGGAAGAGAGCTCTGGAGCTCTAGAACACGTTTTTGCTCTCTTGAAGTGGGGCAACTTAGAAAGAGACCTTTTGGCAATTCCTTTGTACCGACTCCCTTTTTTGAATACAGAGGTTGTCATCAACACAACTTACATTTGTGAGAGCATAACTGCAACTAGAAAAAAGCATTTTCAAAGACTGAAGTTTAGGAACTGACAGCATGCTGCAGCTATTTTGTCAGCTACCTAGCATTTGATTTTAGTGTAAAAGAGGCTGTATTTCAAGTCAGAGCACACTTCTACTTTCTAAAAACAAACTCCCCCAACAAGCAATTCACTCATAATACTGCAACAGTTGCAACAATGTGAACAGCAGCACAATTTCTCTTTTATAAAAATAAGCTCACATTAAAGAACCTTTACAAGTAATTTACCTACATCCCCTTGCTCATTATTCATGAGGTAAAAGAAACTGAAGTGAAAATTTAACGTTTTCTAATTATGCAAGAAATTGTTTTACTTTAAAACATAATTTCTCTGTGATTCTTACCTGTTTGAGTACATCTAATATGAGCTCATTAAAGACTTCATTGATTGCCATGGACACTGTCTGTCTGTCCATCCCTTTACTGAACTGCCCGCTCCCGATGAGATCGATCAGCTCCCACGCAGAAAGACCTTCTCGACTGGTGTTGAGTGCAATCTTATAATGGTCAAACTGCTCTTGCTGCCAGCCTGCTCCCATTGCTTCGGTGATTTTCTTAAGTAAATATTCAATCTGTACAGAAATACAAGCAGAAATTCATTGTTTTCAGCAGGCATGCAAATGGAGTCTTTCAGAGCTGCAAACTAAGCTTCTCTAGAGACTGTCATTACAGCTAGATTCCTACATTTACATGCGGGCCTCTGAATGTGGGTGGTTTAATTAGCAAAGATTTTAGTCTCCTGTCTCAGTTGAATTTTGACTGCCAAGCCCATCTCACACCTCCTCTCTCCATAGTAAAGAAACAAAGAATTTAACCTGAAATCCTCTTTTAGTATTTCAGATTCCGACAAGAACACACAGGACCTTCCCTGTAACAGCTTCCAAACTGTGACGACTCAAGTGTGAGAAAACAAGAAGTTTCAAAAAGTATTCTTGTAAGATAAAAATTACCCAAATTTTAAAAAAAAAAGAAAAAAAAAAAAAAGAAAAGATGGCATTTTGGACATGATGTGAAATGAAAGACTACCAAGGTATGCTCATGTATTTTATTCTTCACCTGACCCCTCCTCTTCTCCAGCTCTCAAGCATTCCATAACTGGACACAACCTTGTCAGATGTAACAACAGAAGTAAAACCCCTAATTTTTCACTTCCGCTTTTATTGTTTCCAAAATAAACTCTCCTTTTCCTTTAATCTTTTCTCATTCTGTAAGCATTACCATACAGAAGGTAATAACACCAGTCAAAGTAAAAACAAGAATGAAAAAGAAGGAAAGAAGGTAGGGCTTCTTTTGTTTTTCTTGTGTTGTTTTAGCTCATCGCTGTTCACTCTTCAAACAACAGTATTTTAAACTAAGCCCATCTACAACTCTAGAACAACATTAATTAAAAAGAATTAAAATTAAAAAGAATTAAAAGGAACAACAGAGTTCTTTTTAAAGGTTCTTTACACAGAATTATTGGTGAGAGAGCCTTCTTAAAAAGACCTCTATACAACAAAGTAAAAGCCACTTTTAAGTTTCTGTGACTGAAGTCACAGGACACCAGTTACACCATGTAACTCTGTTTTGAAGACAGGCCAAGCTAATGTGGCCTTCTGCTATTTTGGGTAGTAGGTCACTACATTTCCTCACCAGCTTTGCAGGGAACCTGACTGTCTTCATCAGAGAGTAAAGCTGCCCACACCCTTGCTAAGGAGGAAGCCAGGGGAGAGGGTGCCCAGTAACCCTGCACCAGCCCACCCCAGGGACAGAGCAGTACCAGCTCCCCAAAGGGCGGCCCCTTCTCTCCAGCCACCACAAGACCAGCACAGAACCAGCTCCTGGCAGGCCAGCTCACAAAGCTGCAGGCAAGGGCTCATCCCAGCCACACCTATTCTCTACAGTCATGAGGGATGGGACAGGGTGGGAACTGCACACTGCCCAGTGGAGTTGACGCGAAAAAGAACCGTGAGCCTTTCAGGTTCTCCTTTTGCACATGGAAATAACGTGGATTTCCTTAAACGCTGCTTTTCTAAGGATTAGTCCCACAGCAGTCTGCTTCACTTCCAGTTTACCTATTTTAAGCGTGGCTTTGGAAACACTAAGTAACTCAGGAATCTTAAGTCCATTATCAAAAAAAGACTATGGTATGCAGCATGAACACATCTCATTGTAAAGCAGGGGAAACCAAACACTTTGCAGGACTTCGTTGATTCACCAATGCTGGTTTGCCTTTGTTCCTCAGCACTGCCTGAAAACACCATGTAATCTCTCCCACAGGTAAGAAAACCCCATCTGAGAGAACCAGCAGGTCTTTCGCCACAGAATATTTTTTTAGCTACAGCTCAGAGTCACTTTTCAGCTGGTTTAATAGGCTTTTGAGCATCCAGCAGTGTCTCTGTAAGAGATTTGGGAGTACAAAGAAACAAGAGCTCCCTGGTGTCCAGGTTTTGGTGCAGCATGCATGGTAATTTTGTGGCTGCTGCTTCTCTCTCACACACCCTGGTACTGGCAAAAATCCCTTCCTTTCCCTCACATCTATGATTGAGAAGCACACAAGTGTGTAGCAGAACACACTCATTTGGCAAGCGGTAGAATAACAAATTCACCCTTCAGATGGGTAGGCCTTCCCTACCATTTCAGCTCAGTAACTGTTGTTAGTCTCACAGCCCTGCCCTAGCAGCATATGGACTAACGCTAGGGCAAACCGGAGAAGGCAGTGAAAGGCGCTGCGCTGCCTGAGGGGAAGCTGCCGCTCCCCCGCGTGAGCAGGGAGACGCAGCCCTGTGCGATGGGGCTGTCCGGGCCCCTGGCACAGCCTGTGCCGGGGGAAGAGAGCGGCGCCGGGCACAGAGCGCCTCCGGGGCGGGTACAGGCCTTGGAGAGAGCACCGCTTTTCATTTCAGCATCACTGCCTAAGACATTTAAGGGTTTTTAGCTCCTCGTGCAATTCTTACTGGCAAAGACGCGGTCCGAACAGAAGCGGCCTCTCAAAAGGCGGCCGAGCGCAGCGGGCAGAGAGAGC
>NW_008581168.1:17873-24441 GCF_000691845.1 Merops nubicus | reverse complement strand
CCCCCTGAGGGCAGGGCGGCGGTTCCGGCTCCTCAGCGTCACCAGGGAAGCAGAATAAAGTGTTTATCCGGTCACAGAACCCAGCTTTCCAAGTACATTTGGGATTCTGACCACTAACCCCACACATGAAAACTTTCGCATCTCCTGTCGGGGATACGAAGCCGTGTAAGAACTTGTCCTGCGTGAATTTCAAATTCATTGTGGAAGTGTTTCTATTTTACCTGGCCTGACCCCCCTGTGTTTATCAGGCTGCAGGTACTGCACCATGACAGCTGGTTTTCTTCCAGGAGTTTGATTATTCTTGTGTGTTCCTTACCGATATTGCTGCAAAACATCAGTATTTTATAGCTTCTGTGGTGTTTGTTTTTAGAACAAGGGATAAACTTTCCCGCAAACTGGTTACAAATGTTTATATCTCGGAAGAGAAACTGCTTTGCAATTTACAAGCTATTAGGGTGAAATATTGTTTTGTTTTCACTAGAGGTCTCTGTTTAGTCATAATGAAAAGAAGGAGCTTGTACTAAATGCCTGTCTTATTAGCTTGCAGATACCAAGGCTCTACCAAGCCTGAAAGAACTTCTGGAGTCTGTTCCAGACAAGGAGAAAAGGATTTGGGATTTGTTTAGTTGGATTTTATCATCTAAGGTCTTCACGATACAAAGTATTAAGAAACAGGAGGTAAGTTTTGAATCCTGAAAATCTTCATTACAATTTGTCTTTTCAGAATTTGTGTCTTTTAAGGCCAACTTGCACTTGAGAGACTATTTCTTCCTGCCAGAAGTTCAGAGCTTGACAGTTCAACGTGAATGCAACTTTTTCTGTACCTAGAGAGGATTGCTTGTTTTGTTTCTTAAAGAAAATTTTCAGGAACACTGGTTGGAAGAAATGGTTCCCTCTGTCAGCAGTTGATGATGGGCAGTGGTTGCAGTTGCTTACTCCCATTAGCTTAGCATGCACAGACACGTCCTAGGCCAAGCCAGTTCAGCTCAGGTGTCACAGAGCTCAGTCCTGCTTCTCACCAAGACAGACAACTCTGTACTTCTGCATACTGCCCCAGAAATGGGAAGGGTGAGACCCACTGAGGAACTTTGGCTTTTGTCTCCTGAGATCAGCTGGATATATCATCTTACAAGCCAAAGTAGCAATCGTGATACTGCCCTTACATCAGCAATTAATATAGAATCACAATTCAAAGTGGTTTTGTTTTGTTTTTCTGGGAAGAAGAATTAGGATTTAGTTGTGAGAGCAGGAAACTGTGAGAAGTTTTACTGTCTGCTTACTCCTTCTGAAGTGTGACAGGGTTGAACTGAATACAACAAGCAGAAGCAAAACACAAAGCAGCGTGCAGGAAGCAGAACTCCCAGCGAGTGATCTAACCCCAGAAACCAACAGTCACATCCCTTCCTGTTTTTCAGTACGAGAAGATCCAAGAGCTCACAGGGGTGTCTGGGGCCATGGTTCCTGCTCCAGACTACCTCTTTGAGGTCATCTACTGCGACCAGCTGAACAGCAGGTTTGCTGAGACCAGGGGAGAGCGGGACCTCATCTACGCCTTCCACGGGAGCCGCCTGGAGAACTTCCATTCCATCCTGCACCACGGCCTGCACTGCCACTTGAACAGGGTGAGGCTCCTGGTGCTGGCACCCTCTTCTGGGGATCACTTGCAGCTAGTGACACTTTTTAAAAATAGGCCCAAATTCCTTTAGGGGCACAAAATGTGGTGATGATTTTTTATGGCTGTTTTCACTGGAGTGGAGGCCGTTGTGGATGGGCGTGGGGGATTTTTCTAGTGCAGCCTAAGGGTAAAAAAAAACCAGAAGTGGCATGAAAACCTTTGTTTTCATCTCCAGTGTGATGATTCATCCTCTGCTGCTTTGTAAGGCAGTGTAATACCTCTGAAAATACTGACCCAAGAGCCCACAGCTGCGAAGTGCCTGTGCACAGAGGAGGATGGTGACCCAGGCAGTGCAGTCTCTCTGCCTCATGTCAAGTTTAGACCAGCTAAGTTTTAGGTGCTACTTGCAAATGGAGACTTCTTTAAATGGCCTGATTGAGGGAAACTTCCTGAAGGATCTACATTAATTATTGTAAAATATTATCATGTATCACATTATAAAGTATGGTTAATATATAAGGTTAAACTTTTTTGCACCAAGGGGCACTACAAAAGGATCCTCCTGAAAGATCTAGACCTCTTCCAATTTCAACAGAAAGGTAGTTGGGACTTGTGGCTTCTTGTGTCATCTGTAAAGCAACTTTGACACGGCATCAGCTTGACCTTCCACTGAACCTGCACTATGTTTTTTCCCCCCCACATTCTTTATGAGTAATAGCTTCTGAAGTACAGTGGAGTTACTTGCTCCCCACAGCTCCCTGACAGGAGGTTGGAGCCAGCTGGGGGTGGTCTCTTCTCCTAAGGAACAGGTGATAGAACAAGAGAAAACTGCCTCAAGTTGCTCCAGGGGAGGTTTAGGTTGGACATTAGGAACAATTTCTTCCCTGTGAGGTTTGCCCAGGGCTGTCCCAGGCTGCCCAGGGCAGTGGTGGAGTCCCCATCCCTGGAGGGGTTTCCAAGCCGTGGAGATGTGGTGTGAGGGACACGGGGCAGTGGTGGGGTAATGATTGAATTTGATGATCTTAAAGATCTTTTCCAACAAAAACAACTGTGGAATTCTACTGGATTAATAATTTTAGCCACGGCGGCAAATCTTCCAATTCCAAATTATTAAACCAGTTATACTGAGAGGAATTCACAGCTGAGAAGTGTTCCCCTCTTCCCTAGCAGAGGGTGGATGGGGAGGGAAGTGGAGCCTCCCTTGTTTGTGGGGGTTGGGCTGTTTGAATGGCAGCAGCCTCAATAAATCAGGGCAATGCCTCTAACAGCAGCACAGTCATGGTGATATAAAATACTTAGGCTGGCAAACTAAGCCCAAATCCGGGAAAGCATGAATCCATCCACACCAGGGGCTGTGCCAGCAGGCTAATTTGAGGGATGGGAGAGGGCAGCTGCCCCACCCAGAGGAAGCTGTGCCAGGACAAAAACAGTGCATGGCCCAGGCCCAGCACAGGTCAGAAAAGCCTTGCTTAGTTTACCTTCAGAAACAGAGCGGCCAGTCTGAGAGCAGCGAGCGCTGGGATGTTGTTTGCAGTTGGGATCTGAGGCTGTTTCTGCTCCCTTCCAGACATCCCTGTTTGGTGAAGGCACCTATCTCACCAGTGACCTGAGCCTGGCTCTCCTGTACAGCCCCCACAGCCTCGGCTGGCAGCAAAGTGCCTTGGGCTCTATCCTGAGCTGTGTAGCTGTTTGTGAGATCATCGACCACCCAGATGTGAAGTGTCAGGTGAAAAAGAAAGGTGAGTCTCCTGCAGTCAGGACTCCACCTCCTTCCTCTCACACGTGGCACTCCTGATGTTGTTCTACATGCTGTGATACAACCAGGGCAGTTATAAAGCAGTGGGTTGTGGGTGCCCTTCAGCAGAAACTTGCTGCAGGCTCCTCTTCTGATTGACCCCTCAACAAAGGCACAACAGCCTCTTTGCCTGTGAAACTTCTCTTAAAATAAATATATTTAAGAGGTAGAAAATATTTTGGCAGCATGATTAGTTTTCCCTGGTCTCAGTAGTATGATAAAATCATACTCCACAGTACCTGATCATTTCACTGGTGATGGTGGAGCAGAAGCACCACAAATAGACCAACACTGAGCTTTATTAGAGGTCTGGGAAGCCTCTGCTCAGATTGTCCTTCTCCTTTGCCTGTTTCCTGCTGCAGCAAGTCCTTTGCTTTATTTTTTTCCTCCCTGTTAATATCAGCAGCTCCTCAAGTGCTGTGTGGGAGAGTCACCTCCTCATCCCCCTGGTCTGGGCCACCATGCCATCCATACCAAGGATGGCTGGGAGTGGTGTAGCCTCAGGCAAACTTTCCAGTCTATTCTGGGAGGCTTAGGGATGCAGGGGAATACCAAGACTAGGTCTTTGGTTCTCTCACACCCACAAGAGGAGGGGGCTTGGTGGTGGTTTACTTTTTCACAATTCCTTGAAGTCACACATCCTTGTTTGCTCTTTCTTTAAAGACCTTGTTTTCCTCTTCCCATTCAGATTCAGCAGAAATAGACAGGAAAAGAGCAAGAGTGAGGAACAGTGAAGGGGGTGACGTGCCCCAGAAGTACTTTGTTGTCACAAACAATCAGCTTGTACGTGTTAAATACTTGCTGGTGTACGCACAGAAACAGCACAGGAGGTAAGAGTTCTGGGATCTAGAGTGAGGAGTGTGTTCTGACACCTAAACACATCTCATTTTTGAAGAGCAAGACTAGATACACTGCCCTGGCAGAGTTTGGTTTTGGCCTGTTTCCTCTGGAAGTGTCTCACACCAGCACGTTGCCTCTGTTTCCCTCTTTGAGGCTCCCAGGCTCAGCTAAATTGGCTTTTTTGCCAGACTTGTAAGTGCTTAGTAACTTCAAGAGCTCCAGTCATCTGTTTGTGGCAGGAAACAGACTGAAAGTCTGGTAAGTGCAGCTCTTGGAAACAGAGCAGTTTTAACTCTGCCTTATCTCTCTCCTAAGTGGCAGCATTCACCCAGCTAATCAACACGGGTGCCCAGAGCCAAACCACAGAGAGAGGTGTGAACAGAGGGAGAAAGGGCAGGATTGGGCACAGAGACTTGGGGAAAAGGGATTTGCAATCAACCTTTTTTTTAGTCCCAGGGATTATGGCACAACTTGCTGGTTTTATTGCATTCAAAATAAAACCAAGGATATTTTGTGCATCTCTGACAGAATCTGCTTTTCCCTTTTCAGGCCTTCTAGCCAAACTTCCTGGTTCTACACCCACCGTTTTGCCACGATGCTGCTGCTGTACCTGCTGCTGCTAATAGCCATAGGGGCCAGCAACTCACCAACCTTTATCTACTACTGGCACAGAATGTTTGACTCTGAGAGATGAATTGCCCGAGGTGATAAACTCTTTACTTTCACCACGTGCCTTAATAATAACCAAGCTGCAACAGCACTGCATCTGTTCCAGAGCTCTGCAAATAAAGGTGCCTGAGTTTTCCAGTTCTGTCATCAATATCTTGTCCTCGTGGCATCTATCCATCTATTTTTATGTCTGTGATTCATGAGGATGCCTAGTACAGCTGAAAAGGATCACGAGGGTGCAGCTTAGCAGGAACCAATTGTTTAAGGGTCCATGGGGAGAAAAAAGTGATTTAAAATTAATGAAAACTAAGTGTGGAAACACTCAGGTGTAACTATTCTCTGTCAAACTGAAATATGTTTGCACTAGTTGGAGGGTTTTTCTGTATGTCAAGCAAAGCAACCTGTAAGGAGGGAGTCTGGTCAGTTTGTTTTCTGAAACTGCATTTAGTGATGTTTAGCATGTACCAGTGCAGATGGGATCAATGCTGAAACTTTGACCAAGAATTTTTATATTTGAGCATAATGATTGTAAAAAACCAGCAAGAAATAAAACTGAAACATGAGAAGCTAAATGGTTTCTGGTATGTTCCCCACCCACAGAATGGTTTGGGTTGGAAGGGACCTTGAAGATCATCTAGTTCCAGCCCCCCTGCCATGGGCAGGGACACCTCCCACTACACCAGGTTGTACAAGGCCCAAACCAACCTGGTCTTGAACACATCCAGTGATGGAGCATCCACAACTTCCCTGAGTAACCTGTGCCAGTGTCTCACCACCCTCATAGTGAAGACTTCTTCCTTATATCTAATCTAAATCTCCCCTTCCAGTTTGAAGCCATTACCCCTCATCACTACAAGCCCTTGTAAAAAATCCCTCCCCAGCTTCCTTGTAGGCCCCCTTCAGATACTGGAAGGCCTCAAGAAGATGTTAAACAGCACCAGTCCCAGTACCAACCCCTGAGGAACACCACTCATCACTGGTCTCCACTTGGACACTGAGGTGTTGACTGCAGCTCTGAGTGCAACCATCCAGCCAAAACATCTACAAGGTTTGTGCTTTCAGCTGCAATCCATCTTTCCTTGGTTTGTGTACAGATCAGACAAACTTGGGCCCTTCAGCACCAAAACAGAATGAGGATTATTCCCAAACTGCCTTCCCCTCACATTCTCTGCACCAAGAAGAGGGAGGCTGAAGGGTTCCACTTATGCTGCCACCTGAGAGGCTCCTCTGGGTTGGGGCCACCTGGGTTTTGGGATCTGGTTCAACATTTTTGCCTATATTGAATTGTTCATAAAGGGAGGCTGAGAACACACACACTAGCATTAACATGCCAACTATTTCCTGAAACACTTGTAAGAAACAGAGGAAAATGGCAGCAGAACTGGTAGGGTTGTATTTGATGTCTGAGTGTTAAGCCACATTAAGTTCTCACAAAGAGGTGGAGTTTTCTGGGGGCAGGATGATGGCAGTTATGTCATAATTTGTGCTTTGGCTTAACACTGACGTGTAAAACCTCAGTAACTCATTCAGAGTCATCTTCTCTAATCTTGAACAGATTTGTTCTGGGGCTGTTGTTGGAAAATACATACAGCAAAACACTCTCACTACTGGAGAGAGTCCAGTGGCGGCTACCCAGATGCCGAGGGGCC